>NC_036841.1:6058708-6085060 GCF_002910315.2 Salvelinus sp. IW2-2015 | reverse complement strand
ATACAGTAGAGATGGAGTAAGAGAGGTGGAGAAATAGAGGTGGAGATACAGTAAAGATGGAGAAAGAGAGGTGGAGAAATAGAGGTGGAGATACAGTAGAGATGGAGTAAGAGAGGTGGAGAAAGAGAGGTGGAGAAATAGAGGTGGAGATACAGTAGAGATGGAGTAAGAGAGGTGGAGAAAGAGAGGTGGAGAAATAGAGGTGGGGATACAGTGGAGATGTGAAAGAGAGACGCAACGGTCTCCTCTGATAGAAAGATGAGAGGGTGTAAATACACTCTTCTATTACACTCCTCTCTCTCTCTCTCTCCCTCTCTCCATCTGATGGAGGGACAGAATCCTAACTCAGATGTAATACTGTATGGTGTATGTAGACATTGTCTCAATAGCTAACTGCATGGGTGGCCCTATGCGTTCTTGTCCATCTAGTTAAAAGGGTCTTAGTTGAATCCAAAGTGTTTCAGAGCAGCTCTGGTGCTGTGGGAGTTTTCTTTGACGTCTTTGAAAATGTGTTTGAGAAGTGTTCAGCCCCCATATACTATCTCTGTAATGGTATGTGTGTCCGTATGTGTGTGTGTGTGTGTGTGTGAATGTGTGTGTGTATATCTGTGTGTGTGTGTGTGTGTGTGTATGTGTGTGTGTGTGCATGTGTGCGTGTGTGTGTCAGACCTACTGTATTCTGTTCTGTTACATGTTTTAAAACTAGCTAAATCATATATGTACCCTTGATAATGCAGTGTATTTTGATAAAGTTGTATGCATTTCAGGACTGTGTATATCTTCCGGTTACATTTCACGTTCTATTTTTGGCCCTCTGCAAACAAGAGTAATAGTCACACTAAAATATATTTTTTCAAGATAAATGGTTCAGTTTAAATAGCCTAATATCATAATTCAAGATATTGTATCCTTTGTTAGGAAGAGTTTTGCCTGTGAGGGCCACAGCCCCGGTCTCACTTGTGCACCCTTGAGGTTGGCCTAATTATGATATGCCAATATTGTTACTGTTTTTAACATGCTGCTAAATACTTGTTCGCAAGTGCCCAATTATCTATGTAATTCGAGTGAAGTTATTTTCCTTCAGTTTGAGCATTTATTTTTAATGTTTTGTCTTTGTGTGTTGCTTCTTGGAGCTCCCTCGCTCCCCACCCACATATGTTCACACTCCCCTTCAGAGCATACCGGACACTGCACCAGCAACCTTTCAGTTACTGTGCCAAGGCTCCCACTAGGTTACCTGCCGCACCGGGGAAATACATTTTTGCTCCTAGTTTGTTTGTTTTTGTAAGTCATTTTGCCTATCTTCCCAACATGTTTATTTATTCTACCATCACTACCGTTATTTAGAAAAATATATTTTTGCACCTTATCCTTTTCCTACTGACTGCCTGCCTGCCCTTAGGACTGGTGAGACCATGTAACCTTTTCACAGTTTCACATAATAAGATGCCGTCAATAGGCTACAGATGTATCACTGTACACACAAATCAGAAAAATACAGTAGCCTATACAGATGAAAGACAGTACCTGCCTATTGACTCGTTTGCTATAGTGATCAACAGACATGTAAATCAGATGATTAACATATCACGAAGCGAGTGTATAAGTAAACAGACTGCAAACAGAGGAATCACAGGAGGGCTAGGAGATGTGGTGAGGAGCATCTAGTTTAGTGGATCAGCAGTGATTTAAATAAAGTGATGAGCAGAGTAAAGCATTCTCTTTCAAACCTAAGGGACCCCCTGTCTGTTTTATCATACCTCTGTTCACCTGTTCAAGTCTCAATGGCACCATATTCTCTATATAGTGCACTCATTTTGATAAGGGCTTATAGGGTTGTGTGCACTAAATATGGAATAGGGTGCCATTTTGGGACGCAACCAAGATCAACACAGAGAGGGAAGAGATGCTGTGAGAATATATAGTAAGAATTATGGTTCAAATATCCAAAGTGCAAGTGTATGGGGAAAATGTGTAAATTGCCCAGAGTAGCGTATCTCATTGCAGTTCTGAGAGAACCAGTTAATTAGAGTAGACCAACACATTCAGAGAGAGAAGTGAAAAGGGAATTATGTGCAGAAGAGAGAGACACTGTGCTGAAGCAAGAGATGTGAGGAGGAAGAATATGTAATTCACCAACATTAAATGGTTCAAATATACAGTGTGTCATAGCATGGAGAAACATTTCTAAATTGCACATGTAGATTTTGTCCTTGTAGCTTTTAGTTAGGGTTGAATGTTAATGTTTTCCACCGAGCCCTAACCAGGGGTTGGGCCATTATATAAAAGAAGGGGGCGGGATTAGAAGTGATGCAAGTAATGTTATTTAATAGACTCAAATCTGCTAATTTCATAGCTGATCTATTCCATGAAAAATAAAATAGGGTTGAAGTAATCCTTATAGGAATGAGTATGTGCCTGGGAGGGGATGGGATAGTGTAAAGCACAGGAAAACAAGAAGAGGGCATATAGTAGAGACTGTTCTATATCGACATGTCTGGTCTAAGGCCGTTCTCAAGACCAATGTGATTGTAAAGCAGGTAGCCTATTGGTATGTAGGTGATAACACAAGGACAGTGTGTTGTGCTGTATGCAGGTGAACCCCTCCACCAAGTGACTATAGCAAACACTCAAGAAAAGGGTGCAATTTGGGAAGCACTCTTCTACCTGTTTCTCCCCGCTGGGCTTCTTGTGGTTGAGCAGCAATTCCACGGCCCCCACCACCTCTTTACGGATGGCGTGTAGCAGAGCGTCACCGATGTACACGTTATAGCTGAGCAACAGCTCTATAATCTCCAGGTTCTCATTCTCAATAGCGATCAGCAGAGCTGTGCGGCCCAACGGGTCTATACAGTTAATGTTGATCCGGAAGTAGATCTCTGCCTCCTACAGGCGGGAGAGGGAATGACAACGGATGTTTACTTAGTTATATGGTATCATGATAGCAAATTGTATCATGTTTATTGATGTTGTACTTGAACTGAGACTTATTTATCCCTCCCTCCCTCCCTCCCACCCTTCCCTCTTCCTCTCTCTACCTCCATTCCTTCCTCCCTTCCATCTCTCTCCATTCCCACTCCTCCCTCTCCTTCCTTCTTCCCTACTTCCAGAGCCCGTTTGACTGAGGTGCAAAGTCTCCTTTCTCATCCATCCCCTCCCTTCCTTCCTCCCTCCTCCTTTCCTTTCCTCTCCTCCCTCCATCCCTACCTCTAGAGCCTGTTTGACTGAGGCGTAGTCTCCTTTCTCCACTGCTCCCAGGTAGTTCTTCTCCAGGCCAGACAGTTCAGACTCGGCCCTGACAATCCGCAGAGGGATCCGGTCCCTATAGGAGGAGTTGTCTGTCCTCCGGTAGTACAGTTGAGACATCGCTGCTACTGCTAGGCAATCTCACTCACCTAGACAGGTTAGATTAGATAACATTGATTACTCTTATCTACATTTTGGGGAGGCAGTGGACAGAGACAGGGACACAGATCAGTAATGGTTGGGTGAATGGTTTGGTTGCTAGTAGGAAAACTACTTAATGCAGACTGGACTCACTGGACAGACGTTTGGTATTTTATTTACATCTTTGCACCTCCAATAAGTATAATATGTTTTTTTGTGTGTCAACATTTGTATTTATGTTGTCATTTTTTCGTTGGTGGGGGGGGGTTCAATATACAAATTCAAATAACTTAACTTGCATATTCAGTTCATATTGTATTTAATTGTGGGCTGCCACTCCAAAATGAAAATGTAACATTTAAAAAAGTACATAAATACAAAGTATTGATCATTATGATCATATTAAATAGTTTAAAAAGTAATAATACATTTAGTATGTAGAGGAATAGAAACAAAAAGAAGTGAGCCTCCACCCCCAACCACCCATTCCATTCCCCCAACCCCACCCAACCAACATGTCTCCATGTCTTTTACGTAAATCATCAGTGTCATTATTCTCCTAACCATCCAGGCTGTATCACATCCGGCAGTGATTGGGAGTACCATAAGGCAGCACACAATTGGCCCAGAGTCTTGGCCCAGAGGTTTGGCCGGCGTTGTAAATAAGAATTTGTTCTTAACTGACTTGCCTAGTTAAATAAAGGTAAAACACTTTATTTTTATAACCACCAATGTAAATTCTCCCTGTAATTATCCTTTGTTATTAGCAGGCACAAAGCAACCTGGTCTCAGAGAAAGACGTATAATACTAAACTCAGCATGAAAAGAAACATCCTCTCACTGTCAACTGCGTTTATTTTCAGCAAACTTAACACGTGTAAATATTTGTATGAACATAACAAGATTCAACAACTGAGATATAAACTGAACAAGTTCCACAGACATGTGACTAACAGAAATTGAATAATATGTCCCTGAACAAAGGGGGGGTTGAAATAAAAAGTAACAGTCAGTATCTGGTGTGGCCACCAGCTGCATTAAGTACTGCAGTGCATCTCCTCCTCATYGACTGCACCAGATTTGCCAGTTCTTGCTGTGAGATGTTACCCCACTCTTCCACCAAGGCACTTGCAAGTTCCTGGACATTTCTGGGGGGAATGGCCCTAGCCCTCACCCTCCGATCCAATAAGTCCCAGACGTGCTCAATGGGATTGAGATCCGGGCTCTTCTCTGGCCATGGCAGAACACTGACATTCCTGTCTTGCAGGAAATCACGCACAGAACGAGCAGTATGGCTGGTGGCAATGTCATGCTGGAGGGTCATGTCAGGATGAGCCTGCAGGAAGGGTACCACATGAGGGAGGAGGATGTCTTCCTTGTAACATACAGCATTGAGATTGCCTGCAATTACAACAAGCTTAGTCCGATGATGCTGTGACACACCACCCAGACCATGACGGACGCTTCACCTCCAAATCGATCCCGATCCAGAGTACAGGCCTCGGTATAACGCTCATTCCTTCGTCGATAAACGCGAATCCATCCATCACCCGTGGTGAGACAAAACCTCTACTCGTCAGTGAAGAGCACTTTTTGCCAGTCCTGTCTGGTCCAGCGACGGTGGGTTTGTGCCCATAGGCGACATTGTTGTGATGTCTGGTGAGGACCTGCCTTACAATAGGCCTACAAGCCCTCAGTCCAGCCTCTCTCAGCCTACTGCAGACAGTCTGAGCACTGATGGAGGGATTGTGCGTTCCTGGTGTAACTCGGGCAGTTGTTGTTGCCATCCTGTACCTGTCCCGCAGGTGTGATGTTCAGATGTACCGATCCTGTGCAGGTGTTGTTACACATGGTCTGCCACTGCGAGGACGATCAGCTGTCCGTCCTGTCTCCCTGTAGCGCCGTCTTAAATGTCTCACAGTACGGACATTGCAATTTATTGCCCTGGCCACATCTGCAGTCCTCATGCCTCCATGCAGCATGCCTAAGGCACGTTCATGCAGACGAGCAGGTACCCTGGATATATTTATTTTGGTGTTTTTCAGAGTCAGTAGAAAGGCCTCTTTAGTGTCCTAAGTTTTCATAACTGTGACCTTAAATGCCTACCATCTGTAAGCTGTTAGTGTCTTAACGGCTGTTCCACAGGTGCATGTTCATTAATTGTTTAAGGTTCATTGAACAAGCATGGGAAACAGTGTTTAAACCCTTTACAATGAAGATCTGTGAAGTTATTTGGATTTTTAAGAATCATCTTTGAAAGACAGGGTCCTGAAAAAGGGACGTTTCTTTTTTTGCTGAGTTTATATGTCCTCCAAATATGATAACTTAAGTCATCCTATGTGTACATACTATACGTCCTGTAATTCATAGGATATTGTATGACTGCTATTCCATTCATTATGTAATGTGTAATACTAAATAGAGTGGGGCCGATTTACATAATACATCTTACTAATTGCCCTGAGGCCAGGTTGACTTATTCTGACGTTCATGGCAGTAAAGCAAAAATCCAGCAGAATCTAAATCGACAAAAATCCAGAGTCTAACAACAAAGTCAGCAAAGCAATTATATACATTTGATGGATAATTCAATTATCTATTAGTTTATTATCAAATTAATATGATATCAACTGCTGGTAATAACTGAATTTGGCTAAAGCCATTAATTTCCTCAAACGTTCAATGTGGTGGTTCGCAGGGCATCCCATCGATGCCAATATACTATACAAATGCATTATACACGCAAGCAAAAACACAGCTGAACTTACCCTCTCAGTCCTGTACGTTTTGACTATGACATTTGATTGTCAAAAAATGAAACACCTCTCTTCCATTACTTGAAACACATAGGCCTACAACAGCAGGTCTTCTGTGGGTTGCAGAACAGACATAGGACGAAGAAAAACTATTCCACCTTGTTCCTTTGTGTATTCCAGTTGACAGAAGTAGCCTATACTGAATAAGGAGCCTAAAGTAACAACGTTATAATTAGAGCAAGCTAATAGTGTCTTCCTCTCTGGTCGCGATCAAAGATATTTGCAAAATAAATTATATTACAGAATTGTCAACATAATTCCATTAGAATTACCGGGACTCGTAAGCATTCCATRCAGTAGAAGGTGTGATCTTGGATGTTTTAAAGTGTAAGAAATCCACCCTCGTTCAAAAAATTCGCAAACACGCAATCAAGCCCATTTGAGGAGACGCACAGATCCTCTTCGCTGCCTCCAGCTTCGCGCGCTCTTCGGTCGATAGACTACAGGAGCATCTCGTGACTCAGTAGGAGTGTATGTTCGCAAAAGAAAAGCATGCAGGGGTAACACAGACGCGCAATCCACTATCATCCTTTGAGATGTGTGTCCATGTGAATTGATTGATTGGTAAAAATTTTTTTTTAATAATTACAAGTAAAAGCTTGCAGGGAATATCCAAACCACTGCAAATTTAACTCAGTGGCCCTTTTCTAATTTAAGCAACACCTTTTCCAATAATGTAGTGGAGAAAAACATGAGGTTGAACTATTTCATGAGGTGTAACAGGTGGCATTGAATTTGTCATGTGATGTTGATGCAGCTGATGAAGTGAACAACCTTATTATGCTCCTCCAGACACTTCAGTAACTTCATTAGGCTCCGTCTGAATAAAGCAGAACTAAGAGAATTGTGATAGCTTTCAATTTGGAGCCTCTGGATAGGGTTAGGAAGACTGAACAGAGGGGGTGGCAAAGGCAGGACTATAGAACGTTCCTGAGGGAACTTAATYTTGTAAATAATATTGTAAATTCCAATGTCAGCCAGGTGATGTTCATCCTGAAGCAAACAGAGAGACAGACAATAACCTCAGTGCAGGAGGACAGGGGCTGAACATAGTAGTACATTTACTATGGCTCTGACAGTTTAACACATGTTCGTGCTGAACAGTTGTCTTTATCACATTAGAGGAGAACTGAAGAGGCGTAGTTGACTCTAATTGAATTAATATTAATAATCTGATTGAGTTACATTCAATTAGTTTAGTTAGGAGGACTGAGAAACGGAAGAAATTGCGTTAGGACTAATGCACTTCCTGATGTTGGAACATTTAGTTGGGGACATGCAACATTTATGTTCTGTGCAGTGTGTCCTAAAATKTTCAGAATTATTTGTCAATTGTTATCATCCTTAGAGGATTTACAATCAGCATGTACTGTAGATGTGCTCACAGTCTTAGTGAACATCTAAGAGCAACTCATCAAGTCCCAACAAGATACAACTGGAGAAGCTTTTCTATAGAAACAACTTACATAAGATGAAACACTGTACAACCAATCCTTACAATAATTAAGAGGTTACTTTGTTTTACAAGCTCATGTAAACATATGYCAACATCAGGTTTTGTTCTCCTCACTATCAGCATGGACAGTGAGACAGAGCAGAGGCACGAGTTGTGAATATTTCCCATCAGCCCGGCAGCAGGGCCATGATTCTGCAGACTGCACATCTTCAAAAAATAAGGACAGTCAGGAGGACAGGACAGAGCACACCCAGAGTTGTCGAAAATGTCCCAACGTCAAAACGATGCTTCACTTCTTTAAACAAGCTGACAGTTAAGAGAGGATACGAGAGGACAGGATAGGGAAGTTGATGTGGCACATGCTCCATCTCTTAGACTGATTCTTTTATAAATTCCTCTCCCACAGCCCTGTCAGAGGCAGGAGACAGAGTGAGGAGGTCCTCTCCCACAGCCCTGTCAGAGGCAGGAGACAGAGTGAGGAGGTCCTCTCCCACAGCCCTTTCAGAGGCAGTAGGAGACAGAACGAAGAGTTGAAGGATCCTTTTCCTTTGTTAGTAACGGTCAGGAACACCGACTGGGTATGACGGATTGGTTTACGTTAAGGTTGTGTTCTGAAGCTTGATATGGATACTAATGCGTGACAGACATTATTTGTGTGCTGTCTCTTACCCATCTCTCTCTCTCTCTCTCTCTCCAATCTTCATCAACCATATGACAGTCATCTCCCTTTACCAGCCTGTTGACGTCCTGTCATGTGTTCCTACAGTAGAAATATCTCAGTGGCCATTGCTGTATACTGTATACTTCCAGTACCATAATCATACAATTTAACTGGTATACTCATGGGAACATTCACTATGTCTGATCATCTTGTATTCCTATTCTATGATTATAATACATGGTGATGTGCTGGTATATTTAGCCTGGGCACCAGTTTGTTTGTCCTATCATGCCACTCCTTGCCACACCGTGTCATGTTTGGCATGGCAAGAAGTTCACATAAATCAAACTTTATTTGTCACATGCGCRGAATACAACAACTGTAGACCTTACCGTGAAATGCTTACTGACAAGCCCTTAACCAACAYTGCAGTTACAGTTACAATGATGGGTTGGAGTCCTCTTTATACAACTGTCGTTCTTACACATAATTTGATCAACTGATCATTTGATKATTCAGAACTGATGTGAACTTGTTTTCTTCATTTCCATCACTGTCCCAAAACAACATTCTTAGGCTGTGTCCCATATGGCATCCTTTTCCCTACATAATGGGGGATAGTATTGTCAAAAGTATTGCACTACATAGGGAATAGGGTCCCATTTGGGACACGACTGTAATTGACCTTATGTTTGAAAGAACAGCAATCTTAAAACAGCCTCCTGATGTCTGTTCTCCCTTTGCATCTAAAACCATGGAACTGACCTAAAACAATAAGACCTTGTGACGCACCACAGATAATGTCTAATAGGTTCTCCAATGAAATTGACATAGATTGATTTAGCGGATCCTCTGTGTTCGAGGCATTCACTGAAGTAACTGGCCTCGATGTGCCCTTTAAAGGCACTAAGCAGTTTTGTATATTTTATTATTTCATTTATAGGGAATAATAGAGGCCTAAAATACATCTACTCAGCCCAGTTTTGAACCACTCTTTCCTCCATAGCATTGGAAGCCGTGTACGTATGTAAGCAGGATGACAGTTGTTTGGGTTGTGTCTGTAGGCAGGGTATACCAAACCAAAACACACAGCCACTCCCGAGGAACTCCTACCCCATGACCAGATGATAAGGCTTAGATAGCTTCAATGTTTCCATCTCTGCATCCCAAATGGCACCCAGGCCATTTCTACAAACTTTTATTCTGTATTGTCAGTCAGCATTCACTCAGTGCTATATTAACTTCTATCTTCTACTGCTACAACCACATTAGTATCATAATATCATGGCAGCTTTTAGCGGTTTGAGAACCACTCTGTACCCAGATAGGCTTTACCGGCTATGTAATATTTATTAAGCAACAAGGCCCGAGGGGCTGTGATATATTGCCAATATACCACGGCTAAGGGTTGTTCTTCAGCACGACTCAAAGCATTGTTATTATGCCATTGTTGACAACATAACTGACTGACTGGGCTCTCTGCTGGAGAAACCATTATTGTCGTTTATAAATATAGCTGGTTATATTGTCCTGTGGCATCACCTGCAGTTGTTGCCATGCCGATGCCATGTTCAGGAAGCATCTTATTGATGCGGTTCAGTGCGTCTCATCTGCATATTCATTAATACGAGGGGATTCATTGTTTCCTCTGTCAGTACAGATGGCAGACAGAACCATAGGATAGACCTCAGCAGAATGGCACCTTAATCCCTTGCCTGCTAATCATCCGGTGAGAGCTAGCGCTATTCACCATCTGACACCAAAAATATATAATTTTTGGAAAAGGTCCTCTCTGCAAGCCAGAACTTACAAAAAAAATAAAAAAWTAAAAAAAATATGTATTTATTACATGCGCCAAATACAACAGGTAGACAGGTAGACCTTACCCTGAAATACTTACTTACAAGCCCTTAACTAACATCCAAAATGTGCTAAATAAACTAAAGGAAAAATAGTAACACAATAAAATAACAATAAATGAGGGTATATACAAGGGGTACCGGTACCAAGTCAATGTGCAGGGGTACAAGGTAGTTGAGGTAATAAGTACATGTAGGTAGGGGTAAAGTGATTATGCAGAGATAATAAACAGAGAATAGCAGCAACATATGTGAAGATTGTGAAAGAATGCATGTGTGTGTGTGTGTGTGTGGTTAGAGTCCAGTGAGTGTACATTGAGCCTTCGCAAGACAGTTAGTGCAAAAAATTATAATAAATAAGGGGGTCAATGAAAATAGTCTGGGTAGTCATTTGATTAACAGTTCAGCAGTCTTCTGGCTTGGCTGTATAATCTGTTGAGGAGCCTTTTGGTCCCAGACTTGGAGCTTGCTGTGCAGTAGCAGAGAGAATAGTCTATGACGTCGGTGGCTGGAGACAATTTTAGGGCCTTCCTCTGACACAGCCTAGTTTAGAGGTTCTGGATGGCAGGAAGCTCGGCCCCAGTGATGTACTGCGCCGTTCGCACTACCCTCTGTAGCGCCCTTCAGTCGAATGCCGAGTAATTGCCATACCAGGCGGTGATTCAACCAGTCGGGATACTCCTGATGATGCATCTGTAGAACTTTTTGAAGATTCGAGGTCCCATGGCAAATATTTTCAGCCTCCTGAAGGGGAATAGGCGTTGTCTTGTGTTGGAGTGTTTGGATCATGATAGCGATGTGGACCACAAGGAACTTGAAGCTCTCGACCCGCTCCACTACAGCCCTGTCAATGTGAATAGGGGCATGCTCGGCCCTCCTTTTCCTCAAGTCCACAATTAGTTACTTTGTCTTGTTCACATTGAGGAAGAGGTTGTTGTCCTGGCACCATAGGTCTCTGACATCCTCCCTATAGGCCGTCTCATCATCGTCGGGGATCAGACCTACCACCATCGTGTCGTCGACAAACTTAATGATGGTGTTGGAGTCGTGAGTGGCAGGGCAGTCATGGGTGAACAGGGAGTACAGGAGGGGACTGAGCACGCACCCCTGAGGGGCCTCCGTGTTAAGGGTCAGCGTGGTGGATGTGTTGTTGCCTACCCTCCCCACCTGGGGGTGGCCTGTCAGAAAGTACAGGATCCAGTTGCAGAAGAAGGTGTTCAGTCTCAGGGTCCATAGCTTAGTGATGAGCTTGGAGGGCACTATAGTTATGAATGCTGAGCTGTAGTCAATGAACAGCATTCTCATGTGTTCCTTATTTCCAGGTGGGAAAGGGCAATGAGGAGTGCAATAGAGATTCCATTATCTGTGGATCTGTTGGGGCGGTATGCGAATTGGAATGAGTCCAGGGTGTCTGGGATGATGTTGTTGATGTGAGCCATGATAAGCCTTTCAAAGCATTTCATGGTTACAGATGTGAGTGCTATGAGGCGATAGTCATTTAGGCAAGTTAACTTGGCGTTCTTGGACACAGGGACTATGGTGGTCTGCTTGAAGCAGGTAGGTATTACAGACTGGGTCAGGGAGAGGTTGAAAATGTCAGTGAAAAAAACTTGCCAGCTGGTCAGATCATGCTCTGAGTATGCATACTGGTAATCAGTCTGGCCTTGCAGCCTTGTGAACGTTAACCTGTCTAAAGGTCTTACTCACATCGGCTACGGAAAGCGTAATCCCACAGTCATCCGGAACAGCTGGTACTCTCATGCATGGTTCAGTGTTGCTTGCCTCGAAGCAAGCATAGAAGACATTTAGCTCGTCTGGTAGGCTTGCGTCACTGGGCAGCTCGCGGCTGGGTTTCCCTTTGTAATCCATGATAGTTTGCAAGCTCTGCCACATCCGACGATGTGGTTGTCTGGGTTTGTTGGTTCTCATTCAGAGGGGGAAWTTAATAAAAAATATCCACATGAAAGTATTGTGAACCAACTTTTCAAAACGCTGGTAATGCCGTTCAGAATTATATCAGCTGAAGCACTCTGAGACACTATAATTCATATATACCTGGAAACATTTCACAACGCTTTTGTACTAGTCGTCAACAATTTTGATTTCGGAACGTTTTCTTTGATGTGATTTATATCATTATTATCTCCATGCAAATCACTTTGTTAGTTACAGTGTAATGGAGATAATGATTTCAGGGTGTTTCATCAGTAGGATCCGCTAAAGCCACCCAGATGGAGCTCACACTGGTGGTGAGAATAATAATATCCTTATTGAGAGATAGCTGTACATCCTCTGCAGTAGACGGGTATTTATCTCTCTCTCTCCCTCCATGTCTCTCCTGCACTCTCGCGCTCTCTCTCGCTGCCCTGTCATGTTTCTCTCTTCAGGCAAGAAGCAGACACTTCCATCCTCTCCTCAGACATAGTGGGAGGACCTCCTGCCCAGCCGTCTCCTGGGCCTGACACACACCAGAATAGAGAAACACCATTTTTTTTTATTTTGATACCAATGTTTCAAGTATGTTGTTCCTGTCTTGAAAGCACCCCTTTCACTTTCTGCAGGTTGGCAGCAGCATTACAGATCAGTCCTCACATTCTGTAGTGATCTGAAGAGAGTAAGAAGCATCTGGCAGCTTAAAGATGAAAGATACTGGCAAGATACTCCGACTGTTTTAGTGCTGATGGATCCGCACAGGGGAGGGAGACATTTGGCAGCAGATTCCTGATGARGGCTCAAAGAAAAGAAAAAAAAACTGTATTTATCTTGCACATTTCGTACATAAATGCAGTGAAGAGTGCTTCACATACATAAATAAATAATAACAAGTAATAAAGATAAAAATATGACAGATTTCTAAACAAGTCGATATGATACAGTAGAATAGAACATTAAAACAACAGTGGACCTGAGAGACTAATGCAGCCAATTTTGCTTGTTACCAATGTTCCCTATAAGACAACAACATAGCATGGGCAGGAAAACATGACAACACAGCGTCGTGACAACACAGCGTGGTAGCAACACAACATGACAACAACATGGTAGCAACACAGCATGGCATCAGCACAACATGGTAGCAGCACATAACATGGTACAAACATTATTGGGCACAGACAACAGCACAAAGGCAAGAAGGTAGAGACAACAATACATCACGCAATGGAGCCACAACTGTCAGTAAGAGTGTCCATGATTGAGTCTTTGAATGAAGAGATTGAGATAAAACTGTCCAGTTTGAGTGTTTGTTGCAGCTCGTTCCAGTTGCTAGCTGCAGCGAATTGAAAAGACGAGCGACCCAGGAATGTGTGTGCTTTGGGAACCTTAAACAGAATGTGACTGGCAGAACAGGTGTTGTATGTGGAGGATGAGGGCTGCAGTAGGTATCTCAGATAGGGAGGAGTGAGGCCTAAGAGGGTTTAATAATTAAGCATTCGAGTCTTGCAACAGGTATACAGAGATGACCAGTTTACAGAGGAGTATAGAGTGCAGTGATGTGTTCTATAAGGAGCATTGGTGGAAAATCTGATTGCCGAAAGGTAAAGAACATCTAGCTGCTCGAGAGCACTCTAACCTGCCGAACTATAATTTGCGTCTCCGTAATCTAGCATGGGTAGGATGGTCATCTGAATCAGGGTTAGTTTGGCAGCTGAGGTGAAAGAGGAGCAATTACGATAGAGGAAACCAAGTCAAATTTTATATATATGTTATTTATTTTTCCTCCTTTTTCACCCCAATTTTGTGGTATCCAATTGGTAGTTACAGTCTTGTCTCATCACTGCAACTCCCGTACGGACTCGGGAGAGGTGAAGGTCGAGAGCCGTGCGTCCTCCGAAATACGACCCAACCAAGCCGTACTGCTTCTTTGACACAATGCTCGCTTAACCCGGAAGCCAGCCACACCAATGTGTCGGAGGAAACACTGTACACCTGACGACCGTGTCAGCATGCATGTGGCCTGGCCCGCCACAGGAGTCGCTAGAGCATGATGGGACATGCCGGCCAAACCCTCCCCTAACCCGAACGACGCTGGGCCAATTGTGCGCCGCCCCATTGGTCTCCCGGTCGCGGCCGGCTGAAACAGAGCCTGGACTCMAACCAGGATTTCTAGTGGCACTTAGACCACAGCGCCACTCGGGAGGTCAAGTCTAGATTTAACCTTAGCCTTCAGCTTTGATATGTGCTGAGAGAAGGACATTGCACCGTCTAGCCATACTCCCAAGTACTTGTATGAGGTGACTACCTCAAGCTCTAAACCCTCATAGGTAGTAATCACACCAGTGGGGAGGAGGGGCATTCTTCTTACCAAACCACATAACCATTGTTTCAGAGGTGTTCAGAACAAAGTTAAGGGCAGAGAAAGCTTGTTGAGCGTTTCACACAACCTTCGGGGAGGGGCCAGCCGAGTATAAGACTGTATCATCTGCATATAAATGGATGAGAGAGGTTACTACTGCCTGAGCTATGCTGTTGATGTAAATTGAGAAGAGTGTAGGGCCTAGGATCGAGCCTTGGGGTACTCCCTTGGTGACAGGCAATGGTTGAGACAGCAGATGTTCTGACTTTATACACTGCACTCTTTGAGAGAGGTAGTTAGCAAACCCAGCCAAAGACCGCTCAGAGACACCAATACTCCTTAGCCGGCCCACAAGAATAGAATGGTCTACCATATGATAAGCTTTGGCCAAGTCAATAAAAATAGCACCACTACATTGCTTAGAATCAAGGGCAATGGTGACATCATTTAGGACATTTAAGGTTGCATTTTGGACCTAAGGAGCCAATAGGCAGAGAGTAGCATAATTTGTCTGATTCTCTGTAATAATGGTATGCGAATAATAATGCATTTTATTTTGTAAAGTGGTTTCTTGCATCAAACAACACAACAAAATGTTCTTTTCTGAAGGACAGGTGGATAAACACATTAATGTCAAGCCCTGCATGTTTTTTCCAAAAGTCTCATGAACACCACACATTGGCTGCTACTGTAGGCTGAATGATAGAACAGCTATTTCCATGTTAAAATGTTATGGGATGCATTTTCTACATTGTTTGTTATGGAAGGCCACTCTGGTAGGCCTACATTATGATCAAATAACCACAGTAGCCTACTTGGCCACTGCTAAAACAGTAAATTAAAGTAGGTACAGCCTCAGTGTTCACAGTAAACGCGTGCTGGAAGTTGCACAGAGTTTTCACAACATTCAAGTTTGCACTCAGCAGACCAGAAATTTGCTCAGTTCCCAAAAAGAGGGAACATTGCTTGTTACTGACTGTTGCGTTCAATGCTGCTAGGTGTACTGTAACGAGAGCTTGTTGACCTCGAATAACCTGTACCCCTGCACATTGACTCGGTACCGTTACCCCCTGTATTAAGCCTCATTGTTAGTAAAAAAAAAAAATCGTTAATTTAGTAAATATTTTCTGAACTATATTTTCTTAAAACTGCATTATTGGTAAAGTGCTTGTAAGTAATCATTTTAGCGCATGCTGAAAATACAATTTGATCTGATTTGATTTGAACTGTGTCCCAGTCGCTTATATCAGTATCATGTATCATGACTGGGAATAATTGGTGGATTTAAAGTTTCAAGTTTTATTGTCATGTGCACTACTACAGTGAAATCCAACTGGGCACAGATGTCAATTCAACATCTATTCCACATTGGTTCAATGTCATTTTATTGAAATGACGTTGATTCAACCAGTGTGTGTCCAGTGGAATGCCTTTCTTGCGAGCTCTTTTCTCAGTAATCAATATCAATATACTGCATAGTTGTATAAAATAAATTTAGGAGCCACATTATCACTTCTTGCTGTTTAAGATTTACAGTATTAGAACAGAATGTATTTATTATTTCACTTTATACGGTCTATAATATATTCTCTCTATAATGGTTGATTCAAAGACCACATAGACCCAATAAATGATATACAGTATATCATTCTATGGAGAGAAAAAAAACTAATGGAATACAATATTGTAATGGTCAATGTAAACACACCAGATTCCACATTGYAACCATCTATTCTCAGACATCACAGAGGCTGCTTCCTCAGACCTAGTTGTGCACATAGAAATCCTATAATTCATGTTTCTATATGGAATTCTGTCCTGAGCTGTTTTACTCAGACTATTAGATATATTAAATGTACTGTGCAGCATGGAGAGGTTCTGTACAGCATTGAGAGACTCGACCCCCAGCTCTAAAAATGAACACTCAAAGTGCCCTGACGCAATACTCCAACTCAGAGCAGCAATTCAAACTTCACAAGGAATCATTTTTAGCCAAGTTATGAAACTGAATATAGTTGGTCAGACATACTGCATTGCTGTGAAAGTAGCTCCTTGTGTGCACAGATAAGAAGCACAGAGGAGTCCAAGGCAGAATGATCCAAGTTCCTCCTGGCAGAAAGCTGATACAAGCAGAGTGAGGCACGTCCCAAATGGCACCCTATTCCTTTATCAGTGCACTACTCTGGTCAAAAGTGGTGCAAGTGGCTCCTAAATTGCCCATGTCTGTCCAGGGGCTAATATAAACCCACACTGCCAGCAAACCAAAATGWCAGTGTCTGCTGTCTAACAGGAGAGTGGAAGACAGACAGGTAGTCAGAACGAGAGAGAATGAGGTAAAGAGAGAGAGATTAACAGAGTGAGATGATCTCACTCGGGTTTACTCTGTTTATCTCTCTCTCTTTACCTCATTCTCTCGTTCTGACTACCTGTCTGTCTTCCACTCTCCTGTTAGACTGCAGAAATTGATTAGCAGTTTGACTCTGACCGGACAAGAGACAATGATTAGTGAAAACCACAGAGCTCAGGGAGAGACTGGATCAGCTAGTCTGTAACACTCAGACTGTTACTCCTCTACTCTCAGAGTTGCTTTTAGGTTCCTCTGTAAAACCAACTAGTGATGACAAAGGAATACGTCCCAAATGTCACCCTATTCCTGTTATAGTACACTACTTTTGACCAGGACCCATAGGCTCTCAATATAGAGAATAGGGTGCCATTTGGGACATATTCAAATACTGATAACGCTTAAAGGTGTGTCTTACGGTTTCTCAGAGATTTGAACAGCTTGGTGCTTTATAGCTTTCCGTTCTGACTCAGTTTCCCATTAGTCACCCTCTACTAATAACAGATATCTCATATTGGATTTTACCCGGAAATACATTTGAGTAAAATAGGCAATGAAGGCACTGACTCATCACTTCCTATATTGAAATGTCAAGCAYTTTCAAGTGAAAAACCTGCAACAATACAGATATAAAATGTTATATTGCCACCTTCTGGCATCAAGCATGAAGTACAAGTGTGTTAGCAGTTTGTATAGAAATGTCATGCCTCTCAGAGGAGAGGGAGGTGGGATTCTGTCTCTGTGGCTGTTCTACCAAAACCAGTAAGATAGGAAATACCTTGTCACAGCCCAAGAGTCAGAAAGTGTGAGCTGTCGGTGTCCATTAGGTGTGAGAGAATGTGAGTTATGTGGGTTTGTTTGTGTGTGTGTTAGCATGCATGTGTGTGGCGTTTGTCCGTAGTGCATACATACCCAACAGTCCCAATTACATTGACTTGGCAGGGGGCAAAACACTGAAATTAAAAAACAAGGATAGATTATCAGGATCACTAAAAGCATGTCATTACTCCAGTGAACGTGTGAAAGGAGAAGCAAGTTGGTTCTGTTCCAAATGACACCCTATTCCCTATGTAGTGCACTGCTTTTGACCAGGACCTATATATAATAGGGTGCCATTTGAGACACAGCCACTGACTGCCAGCCCCAGTGGGACCTGAGTGGGTCCTTAGTAGGTTGCTGCTGTCCACAGGTTGGGCTTGAATACATTCTCCCCTCTCAGCTGTAAATGTGTCCCAAGTAGCAACCGATTCCCTATATAGTGCACTACAATTTACCAGGGCAATAGTGCAGTACACAGGGCTCTGGTCAAAATTATTGCAGGAAATCGGGAATCGGGTCCCATTTGGGAAACAGGCAGTCATCAATTGGGGTTAATTCTGGCATAATTTGCCAGTGTATTTTATCCTGGTAGTCTGATACTTTTTTTTATAAGTGTACAATAACTGATAATAACCTCCTAAAAATGTGTGTGTTTGTCTTTCCCTCTGGTTTTACAGTAAAACTCACTGTCAGTTCAAATGATTCCCTGGTTTCAATCCATGGAGAAAAACAATGCACCATGAGAGCAGCATTGTCATCGAATAAAGAGAGAGAGAGAGAGAGCAAGAAAGAAAGAGACACAGACAGAAAGACTGAAAGACAGACAGACAGACAGACTGACAAACAGACAGACAGACAGAGAGACAGCAATGAAGTGTCAACCTCATGCCATTATGCAATAGAATCATTGTTTACGGATATGAATGTCAAAGCCAGCAGCTCTCTCTGTATAGACCCAGAAACCACCACAGCTTGGATGCAGATATTCTATTGACAATTTTCTGACATAATCTCCAGAAGGCTATTGTTCTTGTTATAGTGTGTGACCCAGAAGTGTCAGGTTGTGAACAAAACACAGAACCATGTAGTGCTGCTCAGACTGCTGCTGTCCTCCCACCAGGCATTATGAAACTATACTTTCACAACTAGAGGTGTAATTCTTAATGACAACGAGAGTGTTTTCTGTTAATTGTCTGACGTACAGGTGTAGGATCGTAATTTGACCAGTTTCACACAGCAGGAAAATTATCCTGCAGCAACAGGAAATGTGAATTATTGTGTCGATTATAATGTGAGGGTTGATACATTTTTTGTTATGGCAAATCTAGCTGAGAATTCTCAACCCCACAATGGAGTTGAGTGGCAATGAGTTTTGGTACCTCTGTACCTCTGACTACATCGAGTCGGTATCAGTTTAAAACGGCTTTATTTTCTTTGGGTGCTGCAATCCAGAGTTTTTGATAAAAATAGCATTTTACGTGACCTCCGACAAGGGAGCTGTTGTTTGTTAATGGAGAAACACAGTCATTGCACAGCATATTTTTTTTATTTGGGCTAACTTCATACTCCATTCGAACAGTGGATTACGCAATGCAATTTGACAGTGGACACATTGAACAAAGTTTTTATCAAAGCTACGGATTGCAGCAAGCAAATGAATGAAAGCCTTTAAACAAGACAAACATAGGTACAAGGTACGCATTAAAGTATGGATGTCACYACTTCCGCCGAAGTCGGCTCCTCTCCTTGTTCGGGCGGTGTTCGAAGTCACTGGCTTTCTAGCCATCGCTGCTCCATTATTCATGTATCCATTTGTTTTGTCTTGTTCCCTGCACACCTGGTTTTCATTCCCCAATCAATCTACATGTATTTATTCCTCTGTTCCCCATCATGTCTTTGTGTAAGAWTGTTTGTGTTACGTGTGTATTGTTGATGCGCCAGACTGGCTTGTTTTTTCCGTGTTCTTTTTCACGAAGATGTTTATTGTTAAACATAATTCTTGTGACTGTTTTGCACGTTTTGCACTTTTYCCTAAATAAAGTGTGCGCCTGTTCACAAATCTCTGCTCTCCTGCACCTGACTTCGCTACCAGTATGCACACATCTGACAATGGATATGAAAGATAAGTACACTCCGCCAAAACTCCATTGAGATGTAATGTACAGTTGAGGTCGGAAGATTACATACACCTTAGCCAAATACATTTAAACTCAGTTTTTCACAATTCCTGACATTTAATCCTAATACAAATMACCTGTTTTAGGTCAGTTAGGATCACCACTTTATTTTAAGAATGTGAAATGTTAGAATAATAGTAAAGAGAATGATTTATTTCAGCTTTTATTTCTTTCATCACATTCCCAGTGGGTCAGAAGTTTACATACACTCAATTAGTYTTTGGTAGCATTGCCTTTAAATTGTTTAACTTGGGTCAAACGTTTCAGGTAGCCTTCCACAAGCTTCCCACAATAAGTTGGGTGAATTTTGGCCCATTCCTCCTGACAGAGCTGGTGTAACTAAGTCAGGTTTGTAGGCCTCCCTGCTCACACATGCTTTTCAGTTCTGCCCACAAATTTTCTGTAGGATTGAGGTCAGGGCTTTGTGATGGCCACTCCAATACCTTGACTTTGTTGTTCTTAAGCCATTTTGCCACAACTTTGGAAGTATGCTTGGGGTCATTGTCCATTTGGAAGACCCATTTGCGACTAAGTTTTAACTTCCTGACTGATGTCTTAAGATATTGCTTCAATAAATCCACATAATCTTCCTCATGATGCCATCTATTTTGTGAAGTGCACCAGTCCCTCCTGCAACTAAGCACCCCCACAACATGATGCTGGTGCCCCCGTGCTTCACGGTTGGGATGGTGTTCTTCGGCTTGCAAGCCTCCTCCTTTTTCCTCCAAACATAACGATGGTCATTATGGACAAACAGTTTTGTTTCAACAGCCCAGAGGACATATCTCCAAAAAGTATGATCTTTGTCCCCATGTGCAGTTGCAAACCGTAGTCTGTGTTTTTTTAAGGTGGTGTTGGAGCAGTGGCTTATTCCTTGCTGAGRGGCCTTTCAGGTTATGTCGATATAGGACTCGTTTTACTGTGGATATAGATACTTTTGTACCTGTTTCCTCCAGCATCTTCACAAGGTCCTTTGCTGTTGTTCAGGGATTGATTTGCACTTTTCGCACCAAAGTACGTTCATCTCTAGGAGACAGAACGTGTCTCCTTCCTGAGCGGTATGATGGCTGCGTGGTCCCATGGTGTTTATACTTGTGTACTATTGTTTGTACAGATGAACGTGGTACCTTCAGGCATTTGAAATTACTCCCAAGGATGAGCCAGACTTGTGGAGGTCTACAATTTTTTTTTCTGAGGTCTTTGCTGATTTCTTTTGATTTCCCCATGATGTCAAGCAAAGAGGCACTGAGTTTGAAGGTAGGCCTTGAAATACATCCACAGGTACACCTCCAATTGACTCAAATTATGTCAATTAGCCTATCAGAAGCTTCTAAAGCCATAATTTTCGGGAATTTTCTGGAATTTCTGGAATTTTCTGGAATTTTCCAAGCTGTTTAAAGGCACAGACAACTTAGTGTATGTAAACTTCTGATACACTGGAATTGTGATACAGTGAATTACGCATAAGTTAAATCATCTGTAAACAGTTTTTGGAAAAATTACTTGTGTCATGCACAAAGTCGATGTCCTAAACGACTTGCCAAACTATTGTTTGTTAACAGGAAATCTGTGGTGTTGTTGAAAAACGAGTTTTAATGACTCCAACCTAATTGTATTTAAACTTCCGACTTCAACTGTATATCGTGGAGTTGAGAATTCTCAGCTAGGGCAAATCAAGTAAAACATTTTAAAGTGAAAATTGCTAACTTTAGTAGCCTTTTTAAACCTTGAATACACTACAAGCTCGCATTTCCTGCTGTGCAAATTTCCTGCAACAACAGGTGATTAAATTAAGATCCTGTAGTATGTTAAAGGGGTGGTCTGGGCTTGGTACAGCCATGAGGTGGGCCTGTGGGTTAAGTGCTTTGGGTTTAAAACTCATCAGCAGAGCTACAGCCTGTGGGGGATCTAGGCAGAACTTGCACAAACCGGATTAAACACTGTGACCTCTGAACTCCAGGTGACTACAGCCCAGCAGGAAACCCTCAGGAACTTTTGAATAACTTCTTTAAAAGCTCACAGCTCTGGGCAAGAGTTAGACTATTTTCTATTGTGGTTGAGTAGTCACTGGAGTGATATTATTGATGCAATCAGTCATTTAGACCCTGCAGGGTCTTTATTACCCTAACCCAGGCTGCATCCCAAATGGCACCCTATTCACTATATAGTGCACTTCTTTTGACCAGAAACCTATGGGCCCAGAGCCCTGGTCAAAAGTAGTGCACGACATTTGGGATGCACACCCAGCCTCTAAGCAACTAGTTAAACACCGGAATGTGAGGAGAGTAGTTGTGAAATAACTCTATTCCCTGTCCTTGATGTTTTTAGTATGTGTTTTGGCTCAGAGGGATTTAATAGATGGTTAGGGGTGAATAAGGATGGGCAGCCAGTCAGCGGAAATAATTAGGATGTAGCTAACATGTTATTTTCAGGGGAAAAACAGGTGTATTTGTTTGAGTCCAAAATGGCACCCTATGCCCTTTATAGTGCACTACTTTTCACCAGGGCCTATAGTCAAAAGGAGTGCACTATATTGTGAATATGGTGCCATAAGGGATGTATCCTGTGTCTCTCACATTTTCACAACATCAGCAGTAATGGGTTCAGATCTATGTGAGTCATCAACAGGGCCTAGTCAAAAGTAGTGCACTACATACATAAGGCATAGGGTGCCATTTGGGAAACAAACACCTACGGAGCAGTCTGATTTGGAAGAGGAACTCTCCTTCCATTTACCTATTCCCTGTTATTAAAGATATCAGAAGAACTAGTGTTCCATGTACTTGCCCTGGAAATGTCTAATGTCTGTGCTCATGTTGAGACGCCTCAGTTCCTAATAATAACCATTATACCCTCCTCTGTCTGTTTGATCTCACTGCCTTTACTTAAAGTCCCATGTCTTAAAATTGCTGTGTGAGATCCTTATTATACATACCATTAGTGGGGTAAAGAGATAGGATAGAGCATAAAGAGACAGTAAAATGCATAATTCCATCACAACAGAATAGAACAGAACAGCTGTGTTCTTCCTTGCATTCCTCACATCTTTTCTTTTATGAATTGTCCACTACATGCCTCACATCTTTGTCCACTACATGTCCCTACATTTACATATTACCTCAACTAACCGGTGCCCCCACACATTGACTCTGTAACTGGTACCCTCCTGTGTATAGTCTCATTATTGTTATTTTACTGCTGCTCTTTAATTATTTGTTACTTTAATTTCTTATTCTTACTCATATATATWTTTTTTTAACTGCATTGTTGTTTTGGGGCTTGTAAGTAAGCATTTCACTGTAAGGTCTACATCTGTTGAATTCAGCGCTTTATTTTATTTATGTTTTATTTAATTACATTTTTTATTTAACAAGGTAGGCAAGTTGAGAACAAGTTCTCATTTACAATTGCGACCTGGCCAAGATAAAGCAAAGCAGTTCGACACATACAACACAGAGTTACACATGGAGTAAAACAAACATACAGTCAATAATACAGTAGAAAAATAAATCTATATACAATGTGAGCAAATGAGGTGAGATAAGGGAGGTAAAGGCAAAAAAGGCCATGGTGGCGAGGTAAATACAATATAGCAAGTAAAACACTGGAATGGTAAATTTGCAGTGGAAGAATATGTAAAGTAGAAATAGAAATAATGGGGTGCAAAGGAGCAAAATGTATTAATAAATAAATACAGTAGGGGAAGAGGTAGTTTGGGCTAAATTATAGATGGGCTGTACAGGTGCAGTAATCTGTGAGCTGCTCTGACAGCAGGCGCTTAAAGCTAGTGAGGGAGATAAGTGTTTCCAGTTTCAGAGATTTTTGTAGTTCGTTCCAGTCATTGGCAGCAGAGAACTGGAAGGAGAGGCGGCCAAAGGAGGAATTGGCTTTGGGGGTGACCAGAGAGATATACCTGCTGGAGCGCGTGCTACAGGTGGGTGCTGCTATGGTGACCAGCGAGCTGAGATAAGGAGGGACTTTACCTAGCAGGGTCTTGTAGATGACCTGGAGCCAGTAGGTTTGGCAACGAGTAAGAAGCGAGGGCCAGCCAACGAGAGCGTACAGGTCGCAGTGGTGGGTAGTATATGGGGCTTTGGTGACAAACGGATGGCACTGTGATAGACTACATCCAATTTATTGAGTAGGGTATTGGAGGCTATTTTGTAAATGACATCGCCGAAGTCCGCCGAAGTCGAGGATCGGTAGGATGGGCAGTTTTACGAGGGTATGTTTGGCTGCATGAGTGAGGGATGCTTTGTTGCGAAATAGAAAGCCAATTCTAGATTTAACTTTGGATTGGAGATGTTTGATGTGAGTCTGGAAGGAGAGTTTACAGTCTAACCAGACACCTAGGTATTTGTAGTTGTCCACATATTCTAAGTCAGAACCGTCCAGAGTAGTGATGCTGGACGGGCGGGCACGTGCAGGCAGCGATCAGTTGAAGAGCATGCATTTAGTTTTACTTGTATTTAAGAGGAGTTGGAGGCCACGGAAGGAGAGTTGTATGGCATTGAAGCTCGTCTGGAGGGTTGTTAACACAGTGTCCAAAGAAGGGCCAGAAGTATACAGAATAGTGTCGTCTGCGTAGAGGTGGATCAGAGACTCACCAGCAGCAAGAGCGACATCATTGATGTACACAGAGAAGAGTCGGCCCGAGAATTGAACCCTGTGGCACCCCCATTAGAGACTGCCAGAGGCCCGGACAACAGGCCCTCCGATTTGACACACTGAACTCTATCAGAGAAGTACTTGGTGAACCAGGCGAGGCAATCATTTGAGAAACCAAGGCTATTGAGTGTGCCGATGAGGATGTGGTGATTGACAGAGTCGAAAGCCTTGGCCAGGTCAATGAATACGGCTGCACAGTAATGTTTCTTATCGATGGCGGTTAAGATATTGTTTAGGACCTTGAGCGTGGCTGAGTTGCACCCATGACCAGCTCTGAAACCAGATTGCATAGCGGAGAAGGTGCAGTGGGATTCGAAATGGTCAGTAATCTGTTTGTTGACTTGGCTTTCGAAGATCTTAGAAAGGCAGGGTAGGATAGATATAGGTCTGTAGCAGTTTGGGTCAAGAGTGTCCCCTCCTTTGAAGAGGGGGATGACRGCAGCTGCTTTCCAATGTTTGGGAATCTCAGACGACACGAAAGAGAGGTTGAACAGGCTAGTAATAGGGGTTGCAACAATTTCGGCAGATAATTTTAGAAAGAAAGGGTCCAGATTGTCTAGCCCGGTTGATTTGTAGGGTTCCAGATTTTGCAGCTCTTTCAGAACATCAGCTGACTGAATTTGGGAGAAGGAGAAATGGGGAAGACTTGGGTGAGTTGCTGTGGGGGGTGCAGTGCTGTTGACCGGGTTAGGGGTAGCCAGGTGGAAAGCATGGCCAGCCGTAGAAAAATGCTTAGTGAAATTCTCAATTATCGTGGATTTATCGGTGTTGACAGAGTTTCCTATCCTCAGTGCAGTGGGCAGTTGGGAGGAGGTGCTCTTATTCTCCATGGACTTTACAGTGTCCCAGAACTTTTTGGAGGAGGCTTCTAATGTTAACATGCATGAAACCAAGGCTATTACGGTTACAGAAGTCATCAAAAGAGAGCGCCTGGGGAATAGGAGTGGAGCTAGGCACGGCAGGGCCTGGATTCACCTCTACATCACCAGAGGAACAGAGGAGGAGTAGGATAAGGGTACGGCTAAAAGCTATGAGAATTGGTCATCTTGGACGTCCGGAACAGAGAGTAAAATGAGCAGGTTTCTGGGGGCGATAAAATAGCTTCAAGGTATAATGTACAGACAAAGGTATGGTAGGATGTGAATACAGTGGAGGTAAACCTAGGCATTGAGTGATGATGATGAGAGAGATATTGTCTCTAGAAACATCATTGAAACCAGGTGATGTCATCGCATGTGTGGGTGGTAGAACTGAAAGGTTGGATAAGGTATAATGAGCAGGGCTAGAGACTCTACAGTGAAATAAGCCAATAAACACTAACCAGAACAGCAATGGACAAGGCATATTGACATTAAGGAGAGGCATGCTTAGCCGAGTGATCATAAGGGTCCAGTGAGTAGTGAGGTTGGTTGGGGTCACGGCGATTCAGACAGCTAGCCGGGCCATGGGTAGCAAGCTGGCAGAAGATGGAGGTCTGTTTTTAGCCACCTCGTTCGTTTTTGTCGGTAGATTAGTGAGGTTCCGTGTGGTAGAGGGGACCAATCCAATTGGCAAAATAGTTATAGTTATAGTGGCCCAAGAAAATTGTCCGATAGATCTATTCAGATAGCAGCCGATAAGACAGCTAACGATTAGCGGGCCGCAGATGGGCGTTCAGGTTACGTCGCGACGGATGGGCCAGTTGGATAACTCCCTCGGGCAGATAACGTCGGTAGTCCAGTCGTGAAGGCCCGGTGGGGCTCCGCATCGGCAGTAAAACAGGTCCAGATAGGTGATTGTAGCCCGGGAGTGGCTGATGGAACTCTTCAGCTGGCTAGCTCCGGAATAATTGATGTTTGCTCCGGGACCGACGTTAGCCAATAGTCACTCGG
>NC_036841.1:5983708-6053708 GCF_002910315.2 Salvelinus sp. IW2-2015 | reverse complement strand
CTATATTCTTCAGTCTCCTTTTCTTCGTTAAACAGAGTAATTCTATGTAAAAGCCTCCCTGTCTATGGACACGGCTCTGCTCTGTTGGATACACTACTGCGTCCTCAGGGTACACTTTAGTTTGAAAATGTTGTCATTTTAAGACATTAATAGGACACCTGCTCATAGAGGAATGTACATATTTTGTTTGAATCGCTGAATAGAAAAAGGTTATACCCATGTACTATACTGCACACTAAAACTAAACTGTAGAGTAAACGTGACCATGAAAAACTGTGGGCCTATCTATAATATCTATATCCATCAGGTTCATTTCAGCGTGCACTGGGCTAATGAGCTAGCGGTATCAGTATCATATCATACTTTCCATTGTCTTTGACTGACTGATCAATATTCAGCTGCCAGCCGAAGGGTGTGGAGAGAGATGAGTGGTGTAGAGAGACAGCGAGAGAGATGTTATGACTGGGGGAGAATGGGGAGAGATGAGCAGAGAGTCAAATTAGCAGAGGGAAGAGAGAAAGGTGTGAGGAGCATCTGAGGGGAGGACAGCTCATAATAATGGCTGCAACGGCGCAAATGGAATGACATCAAACACATGGAAACCTTGTATTTGATACCATTCCACCTATTCCGCTCCAGCCATTACCATGAGCCTGTTCTCCCTAATTAAGGTGCCACCAACCTCCTGTGGTGTGGAGAGAGGTAGAGGCACCCTGACTGTGCCTGACAGCTGTTAGAGCAGGAATGCTCTGTTAAGGAAACATCTGACAGCTAGAAGACCCGGGTGATGAGCGTGACGGATGGAGGGAGGGAAGAGGGACACAGATTGAGGAATTCACTGCATGGCTGTTAGCACCACTAAACTCTGCAGGAGAGAGTAAATCAACCACAACTAAGACATAGGACTCTGGTTAAAAGTAGTGCCCTATGTACAGTAGGGATAGGGTGCAATTTGGGGGCGCATTCATAGAGACATTAATCAACTATGTGCGAGCAGACTAGAATACTCAATACTTCCCTTTATGATGATGTTGACACCAGCCTGTTGTCCATGCACTCTCTCACACTCATTATAAGCAGCTAGCTGCCTACTCCACTCAGACGTGCTGTTGGCTCAATACAAAGCTATGCAATGCTATGCATGACATGTCAGTCAATGACACACATCCCACATGATATATTTATATTGGGTCATAATGTTAGCCTAGTATGTGGAAAATGTAGAATGAGGAATATGTAGTGGCAAGAAAAAGTATGTGCATAAATTGGTCATAAAATTGTATCTGATCTTCATCTAAGTCACAACAATAGACAAACACAGTGTGCTTTTTTTTCAGTAGTTCATATTTTTTTCTACCATGTAGCTAACAACTGGAACTACACACTACTTACATTACAAAAATAAAATATGGGTGAAGTAGGCAAGAATTATATTTTATTTTTCGGCATCAGACCTGCCTATTTCTAACTTAAAAATGGTTGTGTTTATAGGCTAAACAACACATTCTGTTAACATCTGGCTCCAGAGTGATGTGTTCTTGCAATTTGCAGTCTATGGCATTTCAGATTTAGATATGATAGTTTTTTTGTTTGTTTTGTGAACTTCTTTAGTTAAGTAAACGCCATACRGTCTGCCCGGTACAGTTGAAACCAGAATTAATCCGTGAAGAGCACACTTCTCCAGCGTGTTAGTGGCCATCGAAGTTGAGCATTTGCCCACTGAAGTCGGTTACGACGCTGAACTGCAGTCAGGTCAAGACGACGAGCACGCGGATGAGCTTCCCTGAGATGATTTCTGACAGTTTGTGAAGAACTTCTTTGGTTGTGCAAACCCACAGTTTCATCAGTAGTCCGCGTGGCTGGTCTCAGATGATCCCGCAGGGGAGAAGCCGGATGTGGAGGTCCTGGGCTGGCGTGGCTACACGTGGCCTGCGGTTGTGAGGCCAGTTGGACATACTGACAAATTTTCTAAAACGACGTTTGAGGCGATTTATGAACAGACAGACATTCCTGCAGACAGCATGCTAATCGCATGCTCCCTCAAAACTTGAGACTTCTGTGGCATTGTGTTGTGTGACAAAACTGCACATGTTAGAGTGGCCTTTTATTGTCCCCCAGCACAAGGTGCACCTGTGAAATGATCATGCTTTTTCATCAGCTTCTTGATATGTCACACCTGTCAGGTGGATGGATTATCTGTTCAAAGGAGAAATGCTCACTAACAGGGATGTAAACAAATTGAGAGAAATAAGCGTTTTGTGCGTATGGAACATTTCTGGGATCTTTTATTTCATGAAACATTGGACCAACACTTTACACGTTTTATTTATTTTTTTGTTCAGTATATTCTCTATATTGCTCTGACCCGGACCAGAGCGACCCCAAAACGATACATTCCATTACACCACAAGAGGGAGTTTGAACAAGTCGCCTTAAACTCTACCCTGAACATGTCGCCTTAAACTCTACCCTCTATTGATTTTCATAAAAAATTGAATCCTCTATTTTTGTCAGGTTCTCCCTAGGAGAGGTGGGTGTGGAGTCAAGCGCAGGAGAGTGAGAATTGCAAGAAGGGCGTTTATTTACAAGTCCATCAAGAACAGGCACAGGACCACAACAGCAGCCACAAAAAAAACAGGAACGCAGTCCAGAAAAAAAACACCTGTTCAACAGAACAAACCAAACGCAACCCAAACAAATGACAGTTACACAAACAATTCCGCACAAAACCTAGAGGGTAAGGCGAGATGAAATACCCCACAATAACCTCAACTAGACACAGGTGAACCACAAGACAGACAAAACCAAACGAAAAGGAAAAGGGATCGGTGGCAGCTAGTAGACCGGCGACGACGAGCGCCGAGCGCCGCCCGAACAGGGAGAGGAGCCACCTTCGGTGGAAGTCGTGACAATTTTAGGGTATAGTGTGTAAACTACTTGATGCAAATCAAAATGTTTTGTTCAAATATATTCATTAAATGTTGAAGGAGATTTGTTATAATGTAACGTAGTTATACCCTATTAATTGATATACTGTACAGACCTGTTATAGACAGTAGTGTAGTACTACTTTAAGTAGTTTTTTGGGTATCTGTACTTTACTTTACTATTTATATATTTGACATTTACTTTTACTTCACTACATTCATAAAGAAAATAATGTACTTTTTTAGTCCATATATTTTCGCTGACACCCAAAAGTATTTGTTACATTTTGAATGCTTGCAGAACAGGAAAATGGTGCAATTCACACACTTATCAAGGGAACATCCCTGGTCATCCCTACTGCCTCTGATCTGGTGGACTCACTAAACACACATGCTTCGTTTCTGAATGATGTCTGAGTGTTGGAGTGTGCACCTGGCTGTCCGTAAAACAAAAGAAAAAAGAAATGATGCCATCTAGTTTGCTTAATATAAGTAATTGTAAATGATTTATACTTTTCAGTATATTTTAGCAATTACATGTACATTTAAAACCAAAGACTTTGTGACTTTCACTTTTACATGAGTCATTTTCTATTAAGGTATCTTTACTTTTACTCAAGTATGACAACTGGGTACTTTTTCCACCACTGGTTATAGATAGGCTTATTTTCAAAATGTTTCAAATTTTCGGGCAATAATAACCGATTTACCTACAGCGTTTCCATTGCTGTTGAACAGGGCCAATTAAGCCTAATCTGTTTTGGACATTAGTGTTAATGTCTACTATCAACTAATTACAAAAGAAAGAGATTAAAGGGGCAATCTGTGATTGCTACATCCAATTGTGGACTTTAAAATGAATGATGTATGCCCATTGATTCTTGAAGAATTGAAATTATACATGCCTCATGAGCTTAGTTCAATTGTGTTCATATATAAACTTGTTTTACTCCTTTGTTTGTAAACAATGTAATTGTTAACAAACACTGTGTAGCCTTCAAAACATGGTTAAAACTATCATTTTGATCTCATGGATGGTCAGTCCTTGCATCCATAGTTCTGTATATGAATTTGAGTGGTTACATTTCTCCAGCCCCATCACGCAGCTATTTACCATATCAGTGGCAGGGGTYCCTGACTGCTTTGTATTGTTTGAACTGCAGATTGCCCATTTAAGGTAAAGTGGTTACCTGACTGCACATATCACTCCATTTCTTTTTCGGTAGAATTTCGCACTTTATTCAACCTGCTTCTTCAAATCCAACCCATGCGCTATCGTTTTCGGGTTTTGATTGACATCTTTCTCAGCCAATAAAAAATAATTAAACGCATTCCACCCTAAATATCCTCCAATCGGCAGACAAGAGGGCGTATCTCTCACTCGGGGACTCTAAGTGTATGAAGTTTAACCTGAATAGAAGAGAGCAGCGGAGAGAGAGAGCATGGTACACCTCATCACGGATGCGTGTGAGATATTTATCAACACTCATTTTATACTCTCATAAATTTAGCTGCACTGCTCTTAGTTTTTTTTCTGGATTTTATGTGCACAATTCAACGTGTTTTTGCTGTGGTTTCTCTCTCCAAATGGCTTGGATTATTTCCCCCCTGTGGCAACGCCAAGGGACTGGCGCTGTTTTTTTGCTCTCTGCTTTGATCGCGGTGATTGTGACAGGTGACTCCYCCGCGCAGGTTTTCGACAGTTATGGATTATCATACGCATTGAGATCGGAACTATCAGAGGATGCTATATTGGTGGCCAACAATGGAATACGCGTGCCTTTCGGGAGAGCAGTATTCATTGATCCTATCAATGATCTGGTAATCCAAGTACAGCCGGGAGACAGATGTAGTATGACGGTTCTGGATAACGACCCGCTCTCCCAGAGGCCCGGGCAGCTCTCTCCCAAAAAGTTTCCCTGTGAGTTTGGACCCAATGACGTAAAGTATTCTCACTTCGGGTCCAGGAGCCCCCCGCGGGATAGGGTGAGGCTACAGCTCAGATATGACACTCATACCGACACCATAATCATCCCGTTTATGATGGAAGTGGAGGTGATTTTCACACAGTTGGAAGTGTTAACCAGAAACATGCCTCTGACTGTTGACAAACTGCTTGGCACTAGTAACCCCATTGACAGGAAGATTCTAGAGTTCACATATGATAGAAGTGAACATCAGTGTAAAATAACATCCCTCTCCAGTGGCAGTGCATTACCCAGGTATGGAAAACTTGTGGATGAGGGAAAACTTGGAGAAATGGTGGATTGTGATGAATTTATTAAAATGAATATCCGCTATCAGCACACTTCTGCACACAAATCACCCAATAGAGATTATTTCCCAATGATTGTGGAATTACAAGATAAAGAGGGTAATTTTCTGAAGCAGGAGTTTTTCCAGATGATGGTGCGTATAAAGGATGGCGAGGAGAACACGGCTCCTAAACCCAGCTTCGTGGCCATGATGATGATGGAGGTGGATCAGTTTGTGATGACAGCCATCACCCCCGACATGCTGGCTGCCGAGGACATTGAGTCTAACCCTGACAACCTTATCTTCAACATCACCTCCCCCCTCTCCTTCGAGGAGGGGTACATAGTCAGTACAGATGACCGGAACCTGCCCATCACCTCTTTCTACCAGGGAGACCTCAAAGAACTAAAGATAGCCTACAAGCCTCCGTCTGTGGACTCTGAAACAGAACGTATCTTCCAGATAGAGTTTGAGGTGGTGGACACTGATGGGGCTGTGTCTGACCCGTTCGCCTTCATGATTGTAGTGAAGCCTATGAACACGCTTGCTCCAGTAGTCACCAGGAATACTGGTCAGCTTCTCTACGAGGGTCAGTCCAGACCACTGTCCAGTTCTCATAACCTAGGGGTCAGTGACGAGGACGACCTGGATGATGTCAGGATCATGGTGGTCGATGGGCTGCGGCATGGCCAGCTGACGGTGCTCGGGTCACTCAGGAAGTTCTTCACCCCGGCCGATCTGGTCGGGGGCATGGTCATATACCAGCACGACGGCAGCGACACGTACAGCGACAACATCATCTTCCGGATGACGGACGGGAAGCATGAGGTGGAATTCCTGTTCCCCCTAACGATCGTTCCCACGGACGACGAGCCGCCCATTATCAACGCTAACACGGGGTTAATCCTCTTCAAGAACCAGATTATGCTCATTTCGCCACTCACACTGAGCGCTGCAGACATCGACTCTGAGGACTCCACTATCAGGTTCACCATAGAAGCCCCYTTCTCGCCTATAGGGGAGGTGCTGCTGAGGCAGTCAGAGGCCCCAGCGGACCCATCCACCTGGAGGTTTAATGCTGAGGATGAGCTGTATGAGAAAGAGGTTACAGAGTGGTTGCAGCAGGATATCACAGACGGGAAACTGTTCTACAGACACACCGGGCCTCACAGCACTGACACAGTTATGGACCAGTTTGTTTTCCGGGTCCAGGATGATAACGACCCCCCTAACCAATCAGAACAGAGCTCGTTCATCATCAAGATTCTGCCAGTGGATGACATCCCCCCTGAGCTGTATCCTGGTACCACCCTCCAGATGACCGTACACGAGTACCAGCTCACCTACTTCCGTAAGAAGTTTCTCCGCTACACTGACCTGGACTCGGAGGACAGAGATCTGAAGTACACCGTCACCCAGCCCCCGACAGACACAGACGAGAACAGCCCTGTGGTACTGGGGTCTATTGTGTTAACAGAAAGTTCAAACACTGTAGTGACTGAGTTTACGCAGGCTCAGGTCAACCACCATAAGATATCATACAAACCACCTGACCTGGAGCTGGGGATCACAGCCCACGTTCTGCAGTTCCAGTACACGGTGGAGGATACGTCAGGGAATACTGTCACCGGAACATTCTCTATATTCCTGCAGCCTGTCGACAACAAGCCGCCTCAGATAACCAACACTGGCTTCACGATATTCGAGCGGGGAACGCACATAATCACCAGAGCTGAGCTGGATACTGTGGACTTAGACACAGACAGTAGCCAGATTTCCTTCACAGTCACTCAGCCCCCTCAGCATGGCACAGTCCAGTACACCTTCACCGACCTGACCAAAMGGGACCAGTTCAACCTGTTGGACATTGCTAATGACAGGATCTCCTACATCCAGAACGGAGACGAGTCCACCAGCGATTTCTTTCAGCTGGATGTCAGTGACGGCGTCCATGTTGTGACCATCACCATCAGGGTTACCGTGAAGCCCATCGATGACGAGACCCCGACCATCACCCTCCCGGCCGGAACCATTGGCTCCTACATCGACGTCCTGGAGAACGGAGCTACGGAGGTCACGACTAACGTCATCCAGGGGAGGGACGAGGACACGGACGACCTCCGTTTGACCTTCATCCTGGAGGACCCACCGGTTTTCGGAGAAATCCTGGTGAACGGGGTTCAATCAGGGAGCTTCACCCAGGCTGACATCATCAACGGACTGGTGGTGTACACCCATACCAGCGGAGAGATCGGCCTCACCACTAAATACGACTACTTTAACCTGACGCTGACAGACATGTCTGATGAGTGGACGGTAGGGGGCAACAGGGTCACGGGGGTCAGGGTWCAGATCACCATCCTCCCCATGGACAGCCAGGCTCCAGAGGTGTTGGTAGGCCCACAGTTCACTGTTGTAGAGGGAGAGAAGAATGTGATTGAGATTCTTCACATTAGTGCTGATGATATTGACACTCCTAATGATGACCTGCTTTGTACCATCATCGTACAGCCCACGTCAGGCTACGTGGAGAACATCTCCCCGGCCCCAGGCTCAGAGAAGTCCAGGTCTGGGACTGCGATCAGTGCATTCACCATCAAGGACATCAGACAGAACCACATCTACTACGTCCAAAGCATCCATAAGGGAGTGGAGCCGGTCGAGGACAGGCTCATGTTCAGATGCTCAGACGGCATCAACTTCTCCGAGAGACATTTCTTCCCCATCGTTATCATCCCGTTCAACGATGAGAAGCCGGAGATCTATATGAGGGAGTTTGTTGTTATGGAAGGGATGAATATTGTTATCGATACGCCCATRCTGAACGGAGCCGACGCGGACATCCCCTCGGATGAACTCACGTTCATCATCACCAAACCACCCAAGCACGGCTTCATCCTCAACCAGCTGATCACCGGCACCGTCACAGTCACCAACTTCACCCTGGACCAGATCAGGGAAGCCTCCAGTATAGTGTATGAACACGATGACTCGGAGACCAAGGAGGACAGCTTTGACTTAATCCTGACGGACGGTAAATATACCGTGGAGAAGACCATCATTGTTATGATCATTCCTGTAGATGACGAGACACCCAGGATGGCCATCAACGACGGTCTGGAGATAGAGATAGGAGACGTTAAAGTGATCGATAACAACGTTTTAAAAGCCACCGACCTGGACTCTGAGGATAGTACTTTGACGTACGTTGTTCGCTATGGGCCAGGCCAGGGGTTGTTACAGAGGAGAACCCCTTACGGGACATTAGAGAACATCACAGTGGGGATGAACTTCACSCAGTACCAGGTGGACCAGGCTCTCATCGTCTWTATCCACAACGGGCAGGAAGGAATCCGGGACCTTATCAAGTTTGACGTGACGGACGGCATCAACCCTCTGATCGACAGGTACTTAATTTTTACAAATGTGTTTTCTAAAATACAAAACAATACACTACAGCAATAGAATAAACAACTTGAAAAAAAGGAAAAAATTCATTGAAAGAAATCTGTCATTCTGGATATAGCACTATGCTTATAGTACAATGATGATTCTTGTGTGTCAGGGTGTCTCCTAACAGATTGTCTTGCAGTTGTTTGTTTTGTTTATTTGTTATATTCTTTCTGTCAATTGACAGGTACTTCTATGTGACAGTGGGCGGCATCGACATGGTGTTCCCTGACGTGGTCAGTAAGGGGGTCTCTCTGAAAGAAGGTGGTAGAGTAACGTTGACCACAGACCTGCTCAGCACCAGCGACCTCAACAGTCCAGACGAACACCTGGTGTTCACCATCACCAGAGCCCCACAGAGAGGCCATCTGGAGTGTACCGACGGCCCTGGCATGCCCATCTCCTCCTTTACCCAGCTCCAGCTAGCTGGGAGCAAGGTACTTCGATGTAATTGTTTTAATACTCATGATTTTATACTTTGTTTTTCTGTAAACATTTTAAAATGGCTTATTGTTTTTGTATTTTTTAAATTATAATAAAGGTGTACTACATCCACACGGCCGATGATGAGGTCAAGATGGACAGCTTTGAGTTCGAAGTCACCGACGGTTACAACCCTGTGTTCCGCACGTTCCGTGTCTCCATCACCGATGTGGACAACAAGAAACCGGTTCTAACGGTTCACAGCTTGGTGGTTAACGAGGGAGAGAACAAACTCATCACACCCTTCGAGCTGACCGCAGAGGACCGCGACACGGCTGACCGCCTCCTGAAGTTCACGGTCACCCAGGTCCCTGTCCACGGTCGCCTCCTCTTCAACAACACCCGCCCCGTCTCCTCCTTCACCAAACAGGACCTGAACGAGAACCTCATCAGCTACAAACACGACGGTACTGAGTCCTCCAAGGATTCCTTCTCCTTTACCGTGACTGACGGGACGCACACCGACTTCTACGTGTTCCCAGACACCGTGTTCGAGACGCGGCGCCCCCAGATGATGAAGATCACGGTCCTGTCGGTGGATAACGGGGTGCCCCAGATCGTGGTGAATAAAGGGGGGCCCACCCTGAGGGTGTTAGAGACGGGTCACCTGGGGTTCCTCATCACCTCTAAGACTCTTAAGGCCGAGGACAGGGATAGTCTTCAGCTATCTGTCACCTTTAAGATCACCGTGGGACCAGAACATGGATACCTCATCAACCTGGGTACAGGCAACACTACCGTCACCACATTCACTCAAGGTAAGACAACCGTTACTTTAAATAAAAAGTTATACTCTACTATACTTTAGTCTTTTACAAGTACAATATAACTTTATTGTCCAATGTGTTTTTTTTTTCATTCTTCATAAGCTGTTGAGTAATTTTCACTTAGAGCTGTAGCGCTGTTGCTCTTATAATGGCTTAAGAACTTACTATAGCGCTTACCTTTTATAATGGTACTATGTAACTAGTATGGCCATTGGCCGCAACTGCACCGAGGTGTTCAGAAATCAAGTGTTGTGAAACAGGCTTAACTTGATAGAGAAATCTTTTGTATTTCTAGAGAGTCTATGAATGGAGTTCCACAAGTTCCTCAGACAGACAGAAAGATAGGGTTTCACAAGGTAGGGGTTTCTCCTATCCCAGACATCATCTAGTAAACTTCTACAGAGTATTCGAGCTCTTGAGTAAATACCAACAGATTTTACGTTACACGAAGGCAAGGGGCCACATACATGAAGAATTGAGAGTAAGGACATGAATACTCTGTCTGAAAGGGAGGGAGGCAGAGAGCGAGAGAGAGAGAGAGAGAGAGAGAGAGAGTGGGGAGAGGGATACAGTAGAAGAGAGATGGGGAGAGGGATAGAGAGGTAGGAGAGAGAGGGTGTGTGTGTGAGAGAGAGAGATTGTTAGCTTCACTCACAGTAAAAACAGGCCAACATTTGTTAAGCCACAGAAATAGCTACAGTATAGAACAACTACATACATACAGCCCTGTCTACAGTACAAATGAAAAGGTGGGGTTAGCGAACAGTAACAGTCAGTAAGAAATGTATGAACAAGGTCCCAATCGATCTCTATATGACTGCATCCAAATGGCACCTTATTCCCTATGTAGTGCACTTCTTATGGCTCTGGTAAAACGTGTGCACTAAACAGTATAGGAAAAAGTGTAACGATCGTCTAATTCCTCCTCCTCGGATGAGGAGCGGTATGCAGCGGTAAATGTGGACTATTGATATTTATTAAAGTAAAGATGAAACACGAAAACACTTTAACAAACTACCAAAACAAATAAACGATGTAGACACCTGGACTTGAGAACTTACAAAACGAAGACGTACGAACAGGAACAGACTACATACACGACGACAAACGAAACAGTCCCGTGTGTAGACATACAGACACGAGAGACAACCACCACAACAACAAACAGTGTGAACAGCCTACCTTATATGGTTCAATCAGAGGAAACGTAAAACACCTGCCCCCTAATTGAGAACCATATCAGGCAACACATTGCACCCAACATAGAAACACAAAACATAGAATGCCCACCCCAACTCACGCCCTGACCAACTAAACACATACAAAAACAAGAGAAAACAGGTCAGGAAGTGACAAAAAGGCTGCCATTTGGGTGGGATGCGTTCTCTCCTTCATTTACCGAACCCAATTCATCCCCATTCTCTCCTTCATTTACCGACCCCAATTCATCCCATTCTCTCCTTCATTTACCGACCCAATTCATCCCATTCTCTCCTTCATTACCGACCCCAATTCATCCCATTCTCTCCTTCATTTACCGACCCCAATTCATCCCCATTCTCTCCTTCATTTACCGAACCCAATCATCCCCATTCTCTCCTTCATTTACCGATCCCCAATTCATCCCCATTCTCTCCTTCATTTACCGACCCCAATTCATCCCCATTCTCTCCTTCATTTACCGACCCCAATTCATCCCCATTCTCTTCCCACTGCTTTCTCCTGCAGACCTGTTAAATATTTCTGGCAGATCCATCGCTGCTAAACAGACAGTAAATAACGCTAGCTAATCCGGCATAGCCGGCGGCAGTGTCCCAAAACTGMCTCTCCATTTTTATGAGCCGGCCGCTTTGAAGGGAAATGTTTTGACATCAAATATAGAAGATAGCAGGGGCAGCATTACACCTCACTCCCTCCTCCCTGATATCAGTCTCCCGGCCTATCAAGAAGCCGCTCCAGAACCAACCCTCCTCCTAGTTAGTATCAGTCTTAACCCACTCCAGCATAGCGTTGTTAGTGGATGCGGCAGACAGACGTGATGTGGTGTAGCTCCTGCAGTCTAATTCTTCTTTATGCTCCTCGTCTTTTAGCAGACTAATATATAGTTAGACTCTAAACAGCCTGAGTTAAATCAGCTCTCCTCTCCTGCATCTCTATAACACTTTCTTCTTCTTTGTGTTCTTCTTCTTTTTTTACTGGTGAGGCTTCTTCCAAATAAGTTGTCAAACAGTGTATAAATAGGTTGTAGTAGTTCAGTAATATGACATGTAGTTTTAAGCAACATCAGAAAGCTATAATAGAGAAATGCCTTACAACTGTTCATCACAGATATGCATATCAAATGTTGTAATAATGTATTGTATTATACCCTGCCTACCATATCAGCATTATACATTTTTTCAGTCTATTTTCTTAGAGTCTATTAGGAAACATGCAAGGCATGGCAATGGCATGAATTATACATGTAAGGCCGATATGTTTCAAGACGAGTAGAAGAGTAAATTACATCAATATGATTTTATTTTTCAGCTGAAATTGATGACATGAAGATTTGCTACGTACTAAGAGATGGTGACAATGCTACGAGTGACATCTTCTATTTCTCCATTGAGGACAATGGTAAGTCATTCTATAAATGTTTTACTGATGGTACTGATGGTTTACATCAAATAATACCACATCTAACTATTTAATAGTTGAGAGGTGTTTTGTCAACCAACATTGTGGAAGCAGGCTTTTCCAGCTGTAGCCTAATCTTTTCAGTGAAGGAGAAAATCTAAGCTGCAGTGGATGAGTGCATTGATGTGAATGGGGCTTTAGATACATCATAGTGATATAGAACTGAGCAGCAGGTAATCCCTTTAAACAACAACAGCAGTATATAAAACAACGTTGATGCCTCCCCCCTTGAAGTTCTGCTTGAGTGATGCCAGAGAGAGGACACTGATGGAAATCTGTTTAAAACGTGTCGACAGGAAGGAAGGAATCTTCAGCTGCTCCAGCAGCTTGTTGGGACATGATTTTATCACGTTTAGCATGTAGTCCTACAGTACTGTGAGGTTTCTCTAAGGGGGATGTGGAAGCAGGCTGGAATTGTATACGTACAATGTTGGATCATTATATAGCACAAGTCCAGTTCAGAAGTCCCCTGTTGAACATCTCTCAGCAATGTAATAAAAGTAACATTCATTGATTCACAGAGGCAACTAGTTATGCGAATGGCACCCTATTCCCTATGTAGTGCACTTCTTTTGAACAGGGCCCATAAGCTATGGAATAGGGTGCCATTTGGTACGTAACCTAGTTGACTGTCTTCAGGGCAAATACTGTAAGTCATGTTTTGGAAACATCATAGTATTGAAGTTTGGAAAGAGCTGCTGAAAACAGACTAACAGCTAAACAGCTGGCAGATGATGGAAGTAGAATTTTGATCATTCTTCTTCTTGTGTATGGTGTTCCAAACAGTCATTCCCTCATCTAGTCAGTCAGCCAGCCAGCCAGCCAATCACTCACTCACTCAATCATTCAGGACAGACAGTCAGTCAATCAGCCAGTCTGGCTGCCTGTCAGGTCTGGCTGCCTGTCTGTTTGCCTGCCTGCCCGCATGTCTGTCTGTCGGCTAGACAAAGAGATGCTCTGTGATGTCTGCATTACACCATCCTACTTCACCAGCCTCCCCACGGCCTCCAACAGACACCCCAACATGATTGGCCAATTCAGTTTCTCCATGTATGGAATGGGCCACTAGCAGAAAAATACTCTCACTTTGAGCTCTGCCTGCGATGAGAGGCAGTGTCTACGTCCCAAATGGCACCCTATTCCCTACATAGGGCACTACTTTTGATTAAAGCCCTATGGGCCCTGGTGAAAAGTAGTGCACTATATGGAGATTAGGGTCCTGTTCAGGATGCAGTTGCAGTGTGAGGCGTGTGAATGGTGGTGGATGTGGCTGGTGCTTCGTGATTAGTTTAAGTAGAGTGGCTGACAGTGTGTTCTTTCTTCTGCTCTTCCACGGCCGTGACGGTCTGACGGAATACAAAGGGGTCCTCAGACAAGGGCCTCTTTTCCCACAGGCACCTCTCTGACCCTCTAAACACCTCCTGTACACCCTCCCCCCCCAACCCGACCCACCCTTACCCTCGACCTGGGAGTAATCAGGGTGTTCAGTGAGGTAATACACAGGTTATTACAGCAGGGGGTTCAGTGAGGTAATACACATGTTATTACAGCAGGGGGTTTAGTGAGGTAATATACAGGTTATTACAGCAGAGTGTTCAGTGAGGTAATATACAGGTTATTACAGCAGGGGGTTCAGAAGTAATACACAGAGTGATATCACAGAGTGGTTCGTGAGCGTAAATAACAGGTATTACAGCAGGGTGTTCAGTGAGGTAATTACAGGTTATTACAGCAGGGTTCAGTGAGGTATATACAGTTATTACAGCAGAGGTTCATGATAATCGTTATACAGCAGAGGTTCAGTGAGTAAAACGTTATTACGAGGGGTTCATTGAGGTAATACACAGGTATTACAGCAGGGTGCAGTGAGGTAAACACAGTATTACAGCAGAGTGTTCAGTGAGGTAATATACAGTTATTACAGCAGGTGTTCAGTGGGTAATACACCGATTATTACAGCAGGGTTCAGTGAGGAAATACACAGTTATTACAGCAGGGTCAGTAGAATACCACAGTATTACAGCAGGTTCAGTGAGGTAATACACAGGTTATTACAGCAGGTTCGCAGTGAGGTAATACACAGTTATAAGCAGGGGTTCAGTGAGTAATACACAGGTTATTACAGCAGAGTGTTCAGTGATAAATACAGGTATTACAGCAGGGGTTCAGTGAGGTAATATACATTATACAAGCAGAGGTTCAGTGAGGTAATATAACAGGTTATTACAGCAGGGTGTTCATGAGGTAATACAGATGTATTACAGGCAGGTTCAGTGAGGATATACAGGTTATTACAGAGGTTCAGTGAGGTAATACACAGTTATTACAGAGGGGTTTCAGTGAGGTATACACAGTTATACAGCAGGGGTTCAGTGAGGTATCACAGATTATTACAGCAGGGGGTTCAGTGAGTAATACACAGGTTATTACACGAGTGTTCAGTGAGTAATACACAGGTTATTACAGCAGGGTTCAGTGAGGTAATACACAGATTATACAGCAGGGTTCAGTGAGGTAATATACAGTTATACAGAGTCATGAGGTAATACAGTTATCTACAGAGGTTCAGTGAGGTAATACACAGGTTATTACAGCAATGTTCAGTGAGGTAAATACAGGTTATTACAGCAGAGTTCAGTGAGGTAATACACAGGTTATTACAGCAGGGTTCAGTGAGGTAATATACAGGTTATTACAGCAGGGGTTCAGTGAGGTAATACACAGGTTATTACAGCAGAGTGTTCAGTAGAGTAATATACAGGTTATTACAGCAGGGGTTCAGTGAGGTAATACACAGGTTATTACAGCGGGGGTTCAGTGAGGTAATATACAGGTTATTACAGCAGGGGTTCAAGTGAGGAAATACAGTTATTACAGGCAGGTGTCAGTGAATAACAGTTAGAGGGGTGTGGGAAATACACAGTATTAGCAGCAGCGGTCAGTATGACGATACACAGTTATTACAGCAGAGGTGTTCAGTGACGTATAACTACATACAGGTTATTACAGCAGGGGGTTCAGTGAAGTAATAAAACCAACCAAGGATTTATACAAGCAGAGGTTCAGTGAGGTTAATATCACAGGTATTACGCAGGAGTGATCAGTCAGGTAATATACAGGTATTACAGAGGGGGTTCATAGTATACCCAGGTATTAGCAGCAGGGCTCAGTGAGACGTAATACAGCCGTATATACAGCAGACGGTTTCAGTGAGGTAATACAAGTTATTGCGGCAGGTTCAGTGAGGTAATACACAGGTTATTACAGCAGGGGGTTCAGTGAGGTAATACACAGGTTATTGCAGCAGGGGGTTCAGTGAGGTAATACACAGGTTATTACAGCAGGGGGTTCAGTGAGGTAATATACAGGTTATTGCAGCAGGGGGTTCAGTGAGGTAATACACAGGTTATTACAGCAATCTGCTACTCTGTGTGTAGCTGAATGAGGAGCTAATGGGGATGTTAGCTGGTGTGAGCCATTCAATCTTTTCTATGATAAAACCTGCTAGGCAGTCCAAATGGCACCCCATTCCCTGTAAAGTGCAATACTTTTGAGGCTTTATCATAGAGAAGATTTAATGGGTTTTTATCATGCTGGTGATGCTCAAGCCAATTCAGAGTCCTTCCTGTCGCTGTGGAGTCAAGTTCAGTCAATACCTGTATTATCCTCTCAGTTGGATTATTTGTCATGGATCTGCTTCTCTCTTTTTCTTCTGAATCTCCCCTACCTTTCCCTCTCGCTCGGTCCCCTCTCGCTGTCTCTCTACCCTCTCCTCTCTTTCTTCCTCCCTCACTATCTCTCACTCTTTCTCTCCCTCCCATTTTGCCTCTCTCGCTCTCGCTCCCTCTCTCTCTCGCTCTCTCTCTTTCTCTATATCCTCTTATAAACCATGAAGGTGCTTCTCTATTCCCTCAAAACACTGCAGGAGTTTCTCTGTCGGCTCTCTGTCTTTCAGACTCATTCATTAGCTGAGCTTGTTTCATCAGTCATTTGGTAGTCAGACAGGCACTTCACAAGGAGTAGGTGAATGTCAAATGCAGTCAATAATTGTTCTCTTGCTGCTTATCTTTCATGAGTTGTTTTAGTAATGATCTGAGCAGTGCTGGAGGCTGCCTCCCCTGTATGTGTGTGTGTTTGTTTGTGTGTGTGAGTGTGTGTGTGTGTTACGGCTTTCACAGCTAACATAAACCTCTACATAAAGCATGCAGCTGCCGCAACCCACTCACACACAGCACTCATTACAAGGCATGAATGCTCTCATTTGCTTTACCTCGATTCCTTCCTCCCCGCTGTGGTAGAATGTTTATGAAATTCCAAGCTTTCCATAATGCTGTATTACAAGACTGATGTTAGTTTTATCAATGTTGGCATGAAGCCACAGGGCTATTCATTGTGTCGAAGTTGAAATCTTCAGTTCCATTAATGCATTAACTTGATAAATGACGCCACTTTACGCTGGGAGTTGACTACATATTTTAGCTGGCAGAGATGAGCTGACTACTGACGAGTTGTGTGATATAGAATGTTCTGGGAGTTCCTGTCAGATGCGTGCGCAGGTATGCTGGTACAAATTTCTGCCRTGCTAGAGCTGCCCCGGTCAGCTGTAAGTGCTGTTATTGTGAAGTGGAAATGTCTAGGAGCAACAACGGCTCAGCCGCAAAGTGGTAGGCCACACAAGCTCACAGAACAGGACCGCCGAGTGCTGATGCGCATAGCGCGTAAATATCGTCTGTCTTCGGTTGCAACACTCATACCGAGATCCAAACTGCTTCTGGAAGCAAACTCAGCACAAGAACTGTTCGAAGGGAGGTTCATGAAATGGGTTTCCATGGCCGAACAGCCGGACACAAGCCTAAGATCACGATGCGCAATGCCAAGCGTTGGCTGGAGTGGTGTAAAGCTCGCCGCCTTTGGACTCTGGAGCAGTGAAAACGCATACTCTGAAAACGCATGTAGTCTATATCTGTGTGTGTCTGTCTGTGTTTATCCATGTAAAGCTGCTAATAACTTTTGTCCTGGTTAGATTTGGGTTGCTGCCAGATGCCGTTCTTGCTGAGTGATTGATGTCATTCCGAAAGGGGATGAACACTGCCCAACCTGCAAAGGAGATTTTGCTGGATTGGGGCTGTAGATAACCTAAATATGTGTGGTTGTTTTACCTAACTTAGTTGAAAAAACAAATCAATTCTAAAAGCTTTAACAAGAGCAAGGTATTGTGTTTCATTTGAAAACAGCATCACATTTTGTAAAAGCAGAATATTTCAGGTCATCCTGACAAAATGTAAGTGTAAATATCACCATGCTGAAATGCATTATAAGGTTGTAATAACCTTGGTCTTGACATAAAGATAATAACATATCATCCCTATTGCCTCTTTTACCTCTATTACCTTGATAACCTGCTGCGTGAGTGTGTGTGTGTTTGTGTGTGTGTATCTGTGTGTGTGTCAGAGAAACTGTTGGTGTATAATCTATTGGTGTTCTCAACCCCGTTGACAAGAACAAACCTCAGAGGTTTACAAACACATCCTTCACCTCATTGCTGTGCTTGACATATYATCGGAACATAGAGAAAAGAATAGGAGCTTAGCCATTCATCATCTGAACTTTTCATGAGAAACCATTTCCTTTAGTATTATGAAATATAGGAAGCACAGCCTGTCTTTAGTCTTGGTTTTGCAGTGGATGAATCCTGCACTAAAAGAGAGGTCACAGTCACAGAGGCATGTGTGTGTCTTGCTACTTGTCAGGCTAGTCAAGGTTTTGAATGAATAATCACTGATGGTCCAAGTGACACACATTTGTTTGTGGCTTCATGTTTTTTTCTGTTTGGAGAAACTTCTCAGCTGTTTTCCTCTCCTCTAAAGGAAATGCATGAGCAAACACACACACACACACACACACACAGAAACGAGGCCCTGCAATTTGAAACTGCTTTAATTACAGAAAGTGTCATAACTGTTTTTAGACCAGGACATGACAGGGGTAGAGAGGAGGAGAGGAGAGGGGGATGAGCACCTGTCATGTTTAAGCCGGTTAATTGTTGTGTTTTGGAGCTCCTTCACCTCTTCATCAGTCGGGGTATTCATGCGGGTTTACCTGAGCACACACAGGCCCTGGCAGCATCTCTCATTCCCAGACAGGAGGGTGTTAGTGGAACTGAGCTGAACTGAAATGGCTCCCTGTTTGTCCCTGTCTGTCCCAGACACACACCCTGCCCTGGCTTTTGGTTTTCATTCCAGTGCTTTCTTTCTTTCTCTCTCTCTCTCTATGTGTCTCTCTTTCTCACTCATTTTCACTATCTTCAGGAAAAAATGTCTCTCTCTCCCTCTCTTCAGAGCGTACCCTACCTCTTAACCTGCTGCTCCAGGACTCAGCTGACAGGTCTTGGAGATGTTTCACTCACTTCCTAACCAGTACCTGCCTGAAAAACTCACAATCAGAAATGCTAATCTTATCCCAGTTGTAGCTAAAAGTCTTCAAGGTGAGCTATGAGAATACAGTGTTACAGTGAGTTTGTAACTAAGGATTTTGAGTTGTCTAAAAGAGTAGGGCTTTTGTGTAGAGCAGTACATTCCAGACTAGACCATTGATCCTGAGTACCTGAGAAAAATAGGAATCTGTCTCTCTCATATCCAGTTACCATCGCTTGACTGTCTGCAACACCAGACCCAGCAGGCCAGTTTTAGGTGTTACTTAGTTCTGCCTTGTGAAACTGAATAAGATCAGGTCACTACCGTAAACACCTTGATGTTCCTCCCCAGGTTCTCAGAACCATCCAGGAGCTGATGTCTGTAGCAACGTCTACCAAGACCTTTTTGCGTCCCAAATGGCACCCTATTCCCTACATAGTGCACTACTTTTGACCAGGAAAGCCATTTGAGAAGCTGTCATTGGTAGTGTATGATCAATATTAATCACTGCTGACTCTGAAAACACATTTGAACTGTCTCTGTCACCCTCTGTCTGTCTCTGGCTGTGTAATCTCAGGTTTTTTTGGCTGTATCTGGTTGCGTGCCATGCTGCAGGTTACAGGGAACAAGCACTCACACTCCAGCAGGAGGTCAGGGAGTATGTGTGGGATGGGGGAATACTAGGTATGTGTGTTTGTGTGTGTGTGTGTGAGTGTAATCCCCTCCCCTCAGCCAAGGAGAACGATGACTGCATTTCCGCTGATGTTTTTCATCCCATAATTAAACCACCACACACACACACACACACACATACACACACTTACATCAATTGAGCGTGTATGTGTCCTCAGGAAATAAGACTTCTATAAGCATCACTTTTGGGCTTCAGAGTAAGGATTATTTTACATGTTTTACGAGGTTCCAGACAGGATTCTGTTTTAAGATGTCAGCATCTACTCACACCCCACTTCCATCTCCTCACACTCCACCTCCTCACACCCCACCTATGCTGCTGTCTATCTGTCTGTCTCTCTTTAACCATTTGGTTAGTGATCCTGTGTTGTGGAACAGTGTGTTGATTACAGACTGATGCTCACAGTAACAGCTGCTCTGCTCCTGAACCTGTGGCTCCATTACACACCGTTTACCCTGCCTTTACATGATTCTCAGTCCCTCCACTTCCTCTTCTCTTCTCTCACAAGCATTTCGCTACACCTGCAATAACATCTGCTAAATATACACTACCATTCTAAAGTTTGGGGTCACTTAGAAATGTCCTTGTTTTTGAAAGAAAAGCACATTTMTTGTCCATTAAAACAACATCAAACTTATCAGAAATCCAGTGTAGACATTGTTAATGTTGTAAATGACTATTGTAGCTGGAAACGGCTGATTTTTTATGGAATGTCTACATAGGCTTACAGAGGCCCATTATCAGCAACCATCACTCCTGTGTTCCAATGGCACGTTGTGTTAGCTAATCCTTCTGATTCCTGCTTACAAGCAAAAACTAAAGCACTAAACCAGTGACGCTCAATATGGAAGTGGTCAGATGACGCGGATGCTACTCTACAGGAGTGTTTTGCTAGCACAGACTGGAATATGTTCTGTGATTCATCCAATGGCATTGAGGAGTATACCAGGAGCGGCACACTAATCCGGATGCTTATAAGAAATCACGCTCTGCCCTCAGACGAACCATCAAACAAGCAAAGCGTCAATACAGAATTACGATTGAATCCTATTACACCGGCTCTGATGCTCTTCGGATGTGGCAAGGCTTGAAAACAATTACGGACTACAAAGGGAAACCCTACCAGACGAGCTAAATGCCTTTTATGCTGGCTTCGAGGCAAGTAACACTGAAGCATGCACGAGAGCACCAGCTGTTCTGGATGACTGTGTGATAACGCCTTTAAACAGGTCAACATTCTTAAAGCTGCGGGGTCAGACGGATTACCAGGACGTGCACTCAAAGCATGTGCGGACCAACTGGCAAGTGTCATCACTGACATTTTCAACCTCTCCCTTACTGAGTCTGTAATACTTACATGTTTCTAGAAGACCACCATAGTCCCTGTGCCCAAGGAAGCGAAGGTAACCTGCCTAAATGAATACTGCCCCGTAGCACTCATGTCAGTAGCCATGAAGTGCGTTGAAAGGCTGGAAAAACACCTATGTGAGAATGCTGTTTATTGACTACAGCTCAGCATTCAACACCATAGTGCCTAAACACCTCCCTCTGCAACCTCCAGCTACGTAGACCCTCTAGCACCAGGGTCAGCGCACTCTCAAATGTTTTGCCATTTTTTGCCATTTTTTGCCATCATTGTAAGCCTGCCACACACACACTATACGATACATTTATTAAACATAAGAATGAGTGTGAGTTTTTGTCACAACCCGGCTTGTGGGAAGTGATAAAGACCTCTTATAGGACCAGGGCACAAATAATAATAATCAATAAGTTTGCTCTTTATTTAGCCATCTTACATATAAAACCTTATTTGTTCATCAAAAATGGTGAATAACTCACCACAGGTTAATGAGAAGGGTGTGCTTGAAAGGATGCACATAACTCTGAAATGTTGGGCTGTATTGGAGGGAGTCTCAGTCTTAAATCATTTCCCATACACAGTCTGTGCCTGTATTTGGTTTTCATGCTAGTGAGGGCTGAGAATCCACTCTCACATAGGTACTTGGTTGCAAAGGGCATCAGTGTCTTAACACCGCGATTTGCCAAGGCAAGAAACTCTGAGCGCAGCCCTATCCAGAAATCTGGCAGTGGCTTCTGATTAAATTAAATTTGAAGGCATTGTCTGTATAGTTTTTTGGGCCTTTTCCCCCAGCATTGAGTTTATTGAGTTTATTTTATTTTTACAGGGACAGTGCACATTAATCAACGTTTCAGTAAAAGTGCCGGTTTTAGCCAGCCGGGCAAATTTTCAACCGCAGTGTCACGTTCTGACCTTAGTTCTTTTGTTATTTCTTTGTTTTAGTATGGTCAGGGCGTGAGTTGGGTGGGTTATCTATGTTTGTTTTTCTATGTTGGGTTTTTTCGTTTGGCCTGATATGGTTCTCAATCAGAGGCAGGTGTTAGTCATTGTCTCTGATTGGGAACCATATTTAGGGAGCCTGTTTTCTATTGTGTTTTGTGGGTGGTTGTTTTCTGTGTCTGTGTGTTCCACACGGAACTGTTTCGGTTTTCGTTCGTTCACTTTATTGTTTTGTATTTCAGTGTTCAGTTTTGTTCCATTAAATATTCATCATGAACACTTACCACGCTGCGCTTTGGTCCGCCTCTCTTTCTCCCAACGAAGATCGTTACACGCAGTCCCTGGGCAGGTTCTTAAAAACAATTACAATATAGACAACCATTGAGCAGTGAGCACACGCAGAGCAACATAGGACAAGCAAGACATAGCATACAGACAGAGCAACATAGGACAAGCAAGATGTAGCATACAGACAGAGTAACATAGGACAAGCAAGACGTAGCATACAGACAGAGCAACATAGAACAAAAAGCAGCAAGACAAAATTCATAAAAGCAACAAAGTGTTTCCACACCTCACAAGCTACAGACAACAGACAACATGGAAAGTGGCAATACACAGCTAGGGATTATGTTCACAAATCTGATTGACCTTTAGCCATGTCTTCATGCATTTTGAGAAAGTGTGATATGTGGTGCAGTTATGTGTGTCTGATGGCAGTGTATTCTAGACATGGGAAGCTCTCAKAGAGAAAGCGGATTTACTAAAGGTGCTTTTCCTTAAGGGAATTATACAGTCACCTCTCATGGCAGACCTTGTGGATCTGCTGCCATATGTTTGGGTTTTCRGTTTAACAAAAATACTGAATGGAGGGGGAGCCAGGCCATTTAGGATTTTGAATACAAGACATGCGTCGGTGTATTGCACAAGATTTTCCCAACTCAGGAGCTCATGCTTTCTTATTTGTTCATCAAAAATTGTGAATAACTCACCACAGGTTAATGAGAAGGGTGTGCTTGAAAGGATGCACATAACAGTAGAGAGGTTAAACCTGCTCTTAGACAGCTTTCTGGCTATAAGTGTCAGATTATGATCAGATAGCCCAGATGGCTATTGGACTTCCTATCAAGCACTTTGAGAGCCTGTTTGTAGACAGACTGAATAGGTCTTACTGTTGTACAGCAAGCTTGGGCCCAACTAGTCAAGCGGTATGTTAAGTGGGGGAGTATCATAGAGTTGAAGTACAGTTTTGCTACCTCTGTAGTCAAACAGTTTCGTATAAATCGGAAATTAGCTAGGTTGAATTTGGTTATCTGAATTACKTTTTTCACATGCTTTTTAAAATAGAGGTTGGAATCAAGTATGATGCCATGGTACTTAAAATCAGATGCCACCTGGAGCTTCTCCCCTGACACATAGACATCTGGCTCAGTAGCATCTGTTGCCCTCTTTGTGAAGAACATGCAAACAGTTTTTTTCACATTGAGATGCAAACACGAGTCACTGAGCCACTTTGTAACCTGGACCATTACAGTAGTGAGTTCTTGTGCAGCTTGTTGTTTGCTCTTTGCATGCACATATATCACTGTATCATCTGCATACATTTGAACTTCAGACCCAGTACAGACAGAAGGCAGGTCATTAATGTACAGGCTGAACAGGAGGGGCCCCAGTATTGACCCTTGGGGCACGCCCACATCATAGCTAAGAGTAGGCGACAGCTCATTGCTCACTCTGACACACTGAGTTCTGCCTTCAAGGTATGATTTCATCCATCTCAAGGCATCGGGGGAAAAGTTGAATTTGGACAATTTTGTGATGAGAATCTCATGGTTAACAGTATCAAAAGCCTTCCTTAGGTCCAGAAACACAGCCCCAACAACGCCCCCTTTGTCCATCTTGGACTTCACATTTTCCAGAAGAAAGCAGTTGGCCGTTTCTGTGGAGTGTTTCYCTCTGAAGCCAAACTGCATGGAGTGTAATGTGAAGGGGCTGTTGTTGAGGTGGGCAATCAGTTGCTCTGCTACACACTTTTCAACAACCTTTGACACCACAGGTAGTATACTAATGGGCCTGTAGTTACTCACGTCAGCAGGGTCGCCTGTTTTAAAGATGGCCGTTATTATGGCCGACTTCCATACCCTTGGAAACATCCCGAGACCAATAGATGTGTTGGTGACCTTAGTAATGGGGCCAATGAGTCACACTTTGTAGTTTTAAGAAAGGTAGAGTCCAGCCCAAACACATCTTTGGCTTTAGAGTTCTTTAGTGAGCTAATCACCTTGTTCACCTTTGACTCAGAAACCTCCCTTATGATGAAGACAGGTTGAGTGTCATTCACTAGCACTGAGCCCAAGAAACCAGTGGAGGGGTTCTGTGTCAGTACCCTGACAGAGTCAATAAAGTAGGAATTGAAGGCTATTGCTATTTCGACTGCATCCTGTGTTAGATTGTTATTCACCATGATTTCTAGTCTTTTTGCAGTGTTACTATGGTCTTTCCCTGTTAACTTTTTTAGATTCTCCCAGATCAATTTAGAATTTCCCTTTGCTTTACTAATTATGTTAATAAAAAAGTTTTCCTTGGCCTGTCTGATTTCTTTCATCACCTTATTTCTCAACATGGTAAACCTACGTCTGTCATGCTCTAATTTGGGTCTTAAGGCTATTTTTACAGCATAATCTCGTTCTCTCATCAATTTCCAGATTTCTCCATTTAGCCAAGGAAGAGTGCTCTTTTGGCCAGGTTTGGATTTGATTTTCTTTAGGAAACCATTTATTGTAGTCTGGATTGTGGATAGAAAAACCTGACTATCAGCTTCCACGTCTATTTAGGACAAGAGATCATTCCAGTTAATTCCCTTAATTGCGTTTTCAAAATAGTTTAATTCACTCTTAGGTATTCTTAGTTGATCAGGCTTTCTAACAGTAGAGAGGTTAAACCTGCTGTTAGACAGCTTTCTGGCTATAAGTGTCAGATTGTGATCAGACAGCCCAGTAACCATATTGAATGATTTAGTCACTCTCTCTGGTTTATTACTGAACACCAAATCAATCTGTGTTTTAGAGCAACAAGTCACCCTGGTTGGCCCTTTAACTAGCTGTGTAAGGTCAAAGGTATTAGTGATCCGTTTGAGGGTTTTCCTACAAGACTTGTCTTCATTATTAATGTTAAAATCTCCCATTAAGATGACCTCTTTCCCAAAATCACATTCCCTAAGCATGTTATTAAACTGATCAAAAAACACACTTTTGGTGGAAGGTGGCTTATACATTCCAATAAGGGTAAAATACATTTGGGGAGACAGTGTAACGTTCAGGCCAATACATTCTAGTTCATTATCACATGACCACTCAATTTGTTTACATCGGATATTCCCATCGGATATTCCCATCGGATTGTTCCAGCCATATCCGCGCCAGCAGGACGAATTAAGTATGGGGTTTGCCTGTCCTAGCCACTCGGTAGCTCACCATATAAGACTCTTCTAGCCCCTTCTTATTAATGGTATCTGTTGCTTTTATACATGTCTTATTACTCGAAAGTCGTCTTTATTCTCGCTCAAAAACTAGTGTCACTTATTTTTCAAATTGTCATGTTTCGTTTCTAAATGTCTGCGCAAGAGTGAAGGTTTCCCGCGAGAGAGTAACATAGACTTGGTACTGGTACCCCTGTATAGCCTCGTTATTGTTATTTTATTGTATTACTTTTTATTATTTTTTACTTTAGTTTATTTGGTAAATATTTTCTTAACTCTTTCTTGAACTGCATTGTTGGTTAAGGGCTTGTAAGTAAGCATTTCACGGTAAGGTCTGCACTTGTTGTTTTCGGCGCATGTGACAAAGTTTGATTTGATTTTGACCAATAAAATTTGATTTGATTTTGTTTTGATTTGACTATATACTAAGACACAGATTAAGACGCAGATGAATAAATATCCTGTTGAATAAAAGGTCTGTTTGTAGTAGAATGATCGGCTATGAAAAGCCAACTGACATTTACTCCTGAGATGCTGACCTGTGGCACCCTCTACAACCACTGTGATTATTATTATCTGACCCTGCTGGTCATCTATGAACATTTGAACATCTTGGCCATGTTCTGTTATAATCTCCACCTAGCACAGCCAGGTTTATAAATAAATGTGATTGATTGATTGATAGAGTCAGTCAAACATATCACTAGCCCACCAGGAACCAACATGCTTCATAATGTGTAGGCATGTCTGTCTACTCTACGATACGGCCCCATGATGAGTTAATGCTGATCATACTCCTCCAGCCCAGCAGAGTTTAAAGGCCTCTAATTGATTTAATGTGTAGATCACCATAGCTCCTCAGTTAGAGGTGAGTTGCTGTCTGAGAGTTAAATATCTGTTCTCTCTGCTTCTGCTGTTTCCTAAACATTCATCCTCTCTTCGTGTAACTGTTACTTTCTGTACAGTGAAACACTCAACCCTTCTGTCTTCTCTGCTTCCACTGTTTCCTAAACAATATCCTCTCTTCGACTTGAACATAAACACATGTAAATGACCAGGACAGATGAATGATAGCAAGTCGTTCAGCAGGGAGAAATGTTCTGGATGGCTTCCAGAGCTGGCTGTACCTGTAGTGTCTGGCAATAAGAAAGAGTTGATCTGGCACAGAGGGCATGGCTGTCTGTTCTCACTCTCTTTCATTCTTCCTCAGGTCAACACTCCTCTTTTCTACTCTCTTGTCATCTGTCCATCCACAGGGCTCTCCATGCCCAGCTGGAGAGAGTTAGATCCGATTAAACGTTTGTTTCCCTGCACTGTATTTTCCCTCACCCCCTTCTCCTGCCCTCCTCCCCTTTCCAGAGTGCCCATAGTTTTTGTATTTTATTTAACTAGGCAAGTCAGTTAAGAACAAATTCTTATTTACAATGACGGCCTACCCCGGCCAAACCCTAACCCGGACGACACTGGGCCAATTGTGCGCCYCCCTATCGGACTCCCAATCACGGGCGGTTGTGATACAGCCTGTAATCAAACCAGGGTCTGTAGTGACGCTTCTAGCACTGAGATGCAGTGCCTTAGACCGTTGTGCCACTCGGGAGCCTCGAGGGACAGAGGCAGAGTGAGACATGAGTGTGTGAATATGGATTAAATAAGTGAGAGAGGGAGACTGGCCTGTTGTGTTATAACCTGGGTGGCATGTTTCTGCATCCCCTATATGGTGCACTACATTGACCAGAGCCCTGTGGGCCTTGATGAAAGTAGAGCACTGTATAGGGATTAGGGTGCCATTTGGGATGCAGCCACTGTGTTCATCTGACCCAGTTATCTGGAGAGCAGAGAGACAGGTCCTGGGAGCTGCCTAATACAGTACCCCTATTAGGGAGGGCAATCCCATCAATGTGTGTGTGTGTGTATGTCAGGAGTGTGTGTCTGCGCGTGCGTCAGGAGTGTGTGTGTGTGTGTGTGTGTGTGTGTGTGTGGTGTGGTGTGTGTGTGTGTGTGTGTTGTGTGTGTGTGTGTGTGTGTGTGTGTGTGTGTGTGTGTGTGTGTGTGTGTGTGTGTGTGTGTGTGCGGAATGTGTGTGTGTGTGAGAACATAGAGAGAGAGAGAGAGTACAGAGAGAGACGTGAGGGACAGGAGCCAGCTAGGGTTCACATGTAGGGAGGCCAAATTCCCTAGAGGATGGAAGGCCCAGTCCAGGCTTGTTCTGTTCTGGGGAGGATGACGCGTGTTGTCATCCAGCCTTAAGATGTCGATCTAGCAGAACACAGGCTGTTCTGGACTGTTCAGACAGCACAGTTAAGCTCTGTAGCATTCCTTTGTCCTTGGATTAAAACAGTCAAAAAAGAGACACTGATAGAATATCAAGGTCAAAAAGTAGTGTACTAAATAGGGAATAGACTGCCATTTGGGAKACTAGCCCTCTCTCCATCTCAGYSTGTTTCTGAGAGCCTCTGTGAATGGCCCAGACATTCACCCTCTTTCACGGTTCGTGACTGAAACTGGCGACGATCAATTTCTAGCGMGTCCTGTGTGMTTGGTGCTCTCTGACATTTCTGTCTTTACAGCAGCAGCGCTTTGGCTCCCTAAATCAGCAAGGATAATGTGTTTAGGCACCTGGCTCCTCGCGTAGGGGCTTGGTGGCTCAGTGGCAGCACACTGCTCACACACACACACACTGGGCTGCGGTGGGGCTGGACAGGCCTCTTTGAAAAGCCGTTGACAGCTGGGTTGGTTGGTCGGCAGCCCCATCTTCTTCCGCTGGGCTTCACTGCCATGACTGGAGCCTGGCTGACCCTCCCTCCCCTCCACAGAGATATTAGTCCACAAACTACACTTTAGTTTGATTACACTTTGATAACATCAAGGTCTTTGATATTAAATAGTCACAGTGCTTGATCTGTGTCCTATAATGTGGTCTATTTAGCTGTTCCTAACTAGACTACATCATTAAGGGATTTTAATATGATGGGCCGAAGGCCACGACYTCTTTTGAGGATGGCATCTGTAACTCCCTGCTTCCACCCGCCAGATCTGACATTATATTGATAGTTGTGAGTTGAACCATATCGCTGTCCAGCCTGAGCATTTGAAATGTACTTTTGGGTGCCAGGAAAAATGTAAAAAATACATATTTTCTGTAGAAATGTAGTGGAGTAAAAGTAAAAGTTGTCAAAAATATAAATATTAAAGTAAAGTACAGATACCCCAAAAAACAACTTAAGTAGTACAAAGTATTTTTACTTAACCATTTGCATTTCACTGTAAGGTCTATCTATACCTGTTGTATTCGGCGCATGTGACTAATAAAATTGTATTTGATTTTAGTACTTTACACCACTGAATAGGGAATAGGGTGCTATTTGTGATGCAGTCCTAAATTCCGTGCCTGTTCCAGCTTCCTCTTCTTCCTGTTGTCCCCCTTTCCTCCTCTCCTCCTCAAGTGGAGACCGGTAGACAGGATGTGGCGATTGATCTAGTAGGGAAATTAATCGAAAGGGAGAAGCAGACTGTAGGAGATGAAAAGCGCAGATTGGACTGGTTTGTGTGTATTCTGAAGCCTGCAGCCATGCTCTACTCTCTTAACAGGCTTGTAGAGGCACGTTCTCAGGGATCCTACAGAGCTCATGGAGACTGAATGAAACGCACCAACACAGGCCTTAAATGAAGACCAATGCTAAGTCCCAAATGGCACCCTATTCCCTATATAGTGCACCACTTTAGACCAGGGCCTACATACAATGGTTTTCTCTGGCTTGTAGGGAGCAAATCTTGTGTACCAGACTCATAGGTTTCCCTTCCCTACTGCGTAGATTATAATATACTGTGTCTGTTTTAAGAGGTGAGGAGAGGACAGAACATGTAACATGTTTTCCTCCTGACTTGCTGATTGTTTGCTTGCTGTTATAGCTCTCACTTAATGACCGCAGACCTCAGGTTTTTACAAGCAGCTTAACAGAGATGTTGTCCTGGAGTCTCCAGAGTCAGACCCTGACAGACAGAGCCATCACCCTGTGACSCAGATAGAGGGAGTGTGAACCAATCATGTCTGCCTGTAAATGTAGACACCTCTGTGTAAATCAGTCCAGCTAACCCTGACACCTTTCATAGGGCTGTAGGCAGTACAGACTCACGTCTGAACACTGACTGACTGTGTGGACGTTCCATTTTATCTCCACCACCAGAGAACTGCTACAGCCGTGCTCTTACAGCAGAATCATCAGATGTGGGTCCTAGTAATGCACTATAAAGGGAATAGGGTGTCATTTGGGACACAGTCATGTCTTTATTTTCAAGACATGCATGCATCAGTGTTCCATAAACTGAGTTACTGAAGAGATACGTTTCTTGCTGGAAGGCATCACTTTCTCTGTGAATGCTGATTTGCTAATTAAATTAAATTCAAACAACAAAATGTGTCCCTTTAGGGCTATTCTATATGCTATACTTAAGTTAAATGGCTAATCCCGGCCCAGAGCTATGGTTTACCCCTCCCTCTATAGATGTATGTGTCTCAGGAGGAATCTCTCGCTCTCTCTCTGTGTTTGTCTGAAGGGAACCCGTCAGTCCGTGTCTGGGCTTATCTCTCTACCCGGCAGTTACCCAGCAGCACCTAAGGCTGTAGAGAGGGAAAGGGAGAGCAGTTACATTGGCAAGTGGAGGGAAATAACACAAAAGAAAAGAGAGAGAAAGAAAGAAACAATGAGGGAAAAGGTTGCGCTGAAGCAATTTAATATATCTGTTTCATTTCGCTTCCTAAACCCCTCTGTAATCTGTTAGAGCTCAGACACTATCAGCAGATAATTGGTCTGTAACCCCTCTTTGGTAATTATTAGTGACTCATCTTCAAGGTTATAAAGTAATGTTATTCAGAAACCCGACTCCACACCCACCTCTTCAGTCTGGCTTTCCCCTCAGCATATCTCCGACCCCTCACTCAGCCCCCAGCTCCGCGAAGACGCTTTCATCCTTTTATCCTTAGCTGTTTTCACTGTTGTTGTACAGTGTGGATTATTATTCATTCAGAATGTTTTATTGGATGATTAAGGAATCTGACAATAGACATGGTACATAGAGGTGGTCTGGCCCTATTCTTGAACAGTGTAATTGTCACCAGTTTGGGTCCATTCGAGTTGCTAAGATAGTCACTGCAGAGAAAACAATCTAAAAGGAGATTGGCCATTCTGTAAAGGGCATTCCACATGCATGAGTGCTTCTCAGTTAACGTGTCACAGGCATCAATGTGGGTGACAGTGCAGATAGATTGTCTTTCTCTGATACATCTTTTAATATTTAGCTACAATCACGTAGACCTGTTTTAGTCTACAGGTAACTAAAATACTGCATTATTGTATACCTGAAATGTATTTTACACTCATTGAAGAATTCTCATTATTGAAACATACTGGAAGTATAATATTAGTGAAAATAGTTAATCATGAATCAACATACCATTCATTATAATTAGTCAGTACTGTATAGCGGCCTGAGAAGTATTTCTATAGCTAGCTAGAGTAGTGGTGGAGGATCAGTAGTTGGAAGGCTGACCCTGAACTCCCCCTCACTTCTCTGCATTATGGCACCAGCACTCCCAAGAATGTGGCCTAGTGCAGACAGACATCTCCATACAGACCAGTTGCTCCTCTAGCATAAAGAGACATGCAGACAGAAATATCTAGCTATTGGGAGAGCCCTGGCTTGTATCCCAAGTGGCGTCCTGCAGTATTCCCTATAGAGTGCACTACTTTTGACCAGGGCCCATAGGGCTTTTGTCAATAGTAGTGCACTATGTAAGGAATAGGGTGCCGTTTGGGACGCACTTCTGCAGGGCCCAGGCCACTTGTCAGGAGGGGTGGCTAGGAGAGGGAGACTGTGGATGGGGGAGGGAGGCTGAGGGAGAGGGAGACTGTGGACGGGAAAGGGAGGCTGAGGGAGAGGGAGACCGTGGACGGGAGAGGGAGGCTGAGGAGAGAGGGAGACTGTGGACGGGAGGAGGGAGGCTGAGGGAGAGGGAGACTGTGGACAGGAGAGGGAGGCTGTGGACGGAGAGGGAGGCTGAGGGAGAGGGGACTGTGGACAGACGAGGGAGGCTGAGGGAGAGGGAGACTGTGGACGGGAGAGGGAGACTGTGGATGGGAGAGGGAGACTGTGGACGGGAGAGGGAGGCTGAGGGAGAGGGGTGGGATGTCTTGGGGTGAGCAGGGAGCAGTGGACCTCATAGTCCTAGTCCATTAGAATAAACAGAGGTCTGCGTACATAGAGCTAGTACATAGACGGCTGACCTCAAAGACCCAGTCTATAATACACAGAATAACCCAGAGAGACAGAGAGAGAGGCCTGAGCTTCCATCATTGTGTTCCCAGAGCTAACATGGTAGGTCTCTGGGGAGGGGCTAAATGGACAATGTGCAACTATAGTGAGAGGATTTGGTTCCTACATGATGATGTTTACACACATCTTTGGTATATTTGAATGATCATATGAGATGCCTATAGATGACCTTGTTGACATACTGTAACTGAATGGGACAATCTGTCAGTGGCTATGTCCCAGATGGCACCGTATGGGCTCCGGTCAACATTAGTGCGCTATAGGGAATAGGGTGCCATTTAGGACACATCCTTGTAGTAGTTCTGTCACGTTCCTGACCTGTTTTCTGTTGTTTTGTATGTGTGTGATGGTCAGGGCGTGAGTTTTGGGTGGGCAGTCTATGTTTGCTGTTTCTATGTTGGTTTTGGGTTGCCTGGTATGGCTCTTAATTAGAGGCAGGTGTTTTGCGTTTTCCTCTAATTGAGAGTCATATTAAGGTAGGTTGTTCTCACTGTTTGTTTGTGGGTGATTGTCTCCTGTGTCAGTGTCTGTATGTTACGCCACACGGGACTGTTCCGGTTTTTGTTAGTTCGTTCGTTTTATGTAGTCTGTTTTCCTGGTTCATGCGTTCTTCACGTTGTATGTAAGTTCGTGTCCAGGTCTGTCTACATTCGTTTATTTGTTTTGTAATTATTCAAGTGTTTGTCGTGTTTTTCCGTTTTGTCTATTAAATCAATATGTATTCACAACCCGCTGCATTTTGGTCAAATCCCTGCTACTCCTCTTCGGATGAGGAGAAGGAGGAAGCCCGTTACAAGTTCAAAGTGAAAACAGCTCTGCGGTTGTTAGAAGTTAGAACAGAGAGCGTCTCTTTAAGTGGAATCTCCATGTAACATACAGTATTTTCAAAGCCTACGATATTTACAGTGCAGTTAGTCCGCGCACGTGAAAAGTGGTTTAATTGCTTTGCACTAAGACTGTAAATACACCAGTTATTTAGAGCGTTAACCCACCAGACAGTTACAGCATACACCTGCCTTAAAGGGGCAGTCTGGGATTTGAATAAAAACAAGGTGGCACCCCTACACATTTTTGGGGTAAAACACCCTGGGATGGGGCTGGAGAAATTGAACCACTCGCAAATTCATAGACGGCGCTATGGATGCAGGACTGCCCATCCATAAGATTAAAATAAATCAAAAACGGGCCTCCCGAGTGGCGCAGCGGTCTAAGGCACTGCATCGCAGTGGTAGAGGCATCACTAGAGACCCAGGTTCAATCCGGGGCTGTATCACAACCGGCCGTGATCGGGAGTCCCATAGGGCGACGCACAATTGGCCCAACATCGTCCGGGTTAGTGGAGGGTTTGGCCGGGGGGGCTTTACTTGGATCATCGCGCTCTAGCGACTCCTTGTGGCGGGGCCGAGCGCCTGCAGGCTGATGAGGTCGTCAGTTGAACAGGGTTTCCTCCAACACATTGGTGCGGCTGGCTTCAGGGTTAAGTAGGCGAGTGTTAAGAAGCGCGGTTTGGCGGGTCATGTTTCTGAGAACGCATGACTCGACCTTCGCCTCCCGAGCCCGTTGGGGAGTTGCAGCGATGAGATAAGATCAAAATTGGGGAGAAAAAGGGGCCCATTTTTGGGGGGTGAAAAGTTTAATAATTTTTTTCATAAATAAATCCTAAACATTTATTTATCAATCCCAGATTGTCCCTTTAATTCTTTACTAGAGAAACACTAACATGCTAATCTCAAACAGACAGGTTTGCAAGCTTCTACTAGAAGTTCGCTCTCTACCTGTCATAAACAAAGAGCTCAGATAATTTATCAGCTCCTTAGGAACTAGAGTTGGCATCCCAAAATGGTAAGTAGTGCACTATATAGGGAATAAGGTCCCAGTTGGGACACATGCAGTTGCAGCTCTCCAGAGTGTTCTCCACTTCCTGTTCTACAGGATTAGCAGCCTGGCAGACAACAGTAACAACTGTGTAATACTGTAGAGACATGCTGCACTAAATGAAAGCTGTGGGGCCCTATGGGCTGGCTCTGAGCCCTGTGAAAGGAGACAAGCTCAACAAACAGCTTGCTCTATTAGTATGGAGACCAGAGTCTCGAGGGCTGCGTCCCAAATTGCACTATATTCCCTATAATATATAGTGTACTACTTTTGACCAGAGCCCAATGGGAAAAAGGCTGCCATTTGGGATGCATGATTAGTAGCCTGTTGGGTCTGGAGTTTTATATTCTGCTCCTTCACACCACAGCTCTCCTCTCCTCAGCAAACAGTATGCCATTATTCCCGCTGACAAGAGAGCAAACAGGCATCATTCAGGAGGTCAAGACAATAAGCACGTCCCTCTCTCTTTGTCACTTATTCTCTTCATCCTCCCTACATCGTCATTCTGTCGCTTTGTTTTTTCTCCCCCTGTTTTCACACCCCCTACCCTCTGATTGTTCTCTACTCATCTTCTCATCACAGCCTCCACTTCTCTGTCTCTCTCGAATTGAGACATCTTTGACACACATGACAATATGCTGCTTTGTACCCTCTGGTATGGTAAACGTTCTTTATTCCAATAGACTACTGACTACATTATACTCCTCTCCTGCTTCTCTACAAGTGGGAAGTGTGACAGATGTGTTGGACATAACTTGAAAGATGTTGTTTGTTTTACAAGCCAGTGGGCCCAGAGGGGTGTAATATATTCTGCGTTTGAGCAACAAAACAGGTGTCTATTTAAATTAGCTAGTTCTTAATAAAAGAGGAAGATCTGTACGATCTGTAGTTTTTAGTAAAGGAGTATGATGGATTCGATCTCGGGGTAAAGGTTGCGTACACTCTTAGAAAATAGTGGAACCTAAAAGGATAATTCAGCTGTACCCATAGGATAACCCTTTGAAGAACAGTTTTTGGTTCCAAGTAGAGCCCTTTTGGTTCCAGGTAGGACCATTTTGGGTTCCATGTACACTGAGAATACAAAACATTAAGGACACCTGTTCTTTCCATGACATAGACTGACCAGGTGAATCCAGATGAAAGGTACGATCCCTTACTGATGTCACTTGTTAAATCTACTTCAATCAGTGTAGATGAAGGGGGGGAGACAGGTGGATTGTGTATGTGTGCCATTCAGAGGGTGAATGGGCAAGACAAAATATTTYAGTGCCTTTTGAACAGGGTATGGTAGTAGGTGCCCGGCGCACCGGTTTGCGTTAAAAACGTCAACGCTGCTGGGTTTTTCACGCTCAACATCCAGCCAACTTGACACAACTGTGGGAAGCATTGGAATCAACATGGGCCAGCATCCCTGTGGATGCTTTTGACACCTTGTACAGTCCATACCCCGTCGAATTAAGGCTGTTCATAGGGCTGTCGTGTCTCTATGATTAAATGAGATGACAGGCTATTTTATCAAATCGATTACCTAATGTTTAATTGATTACGTGATTGAATTAAACCATGCAACAATTAACTCATTAATAAGCTGGGGCACCACGGAAGAGTGTTTAAAGAGCTGCTGTCTTCCGAATAAACTCTCTTTAAGATCTTCAGATCTTTTATATCAATAGAATAGAATGTGTCGACTTTCCAAGATACAATTTATGTCGTCCTATCATCAGATATAATGTTCCAGACAACAACTGATCTAACATCATATTCTTTAAGTACCAACGGACACATTCAACTGGTTGAGAAAGGGAATTATTGTTCCATTCCCCAACCTTTTGATGTTACCATACTTTCTCTGTGGTAACAAAGGGCTTTCCAAGAGTCCATTCTGTAGAGTGGAGAGAAAACAGGACAACGTCATGACAGGGCAAAGGGGAGGGGTGTAACTCAGAAGTAGGAAGCTGTTCCTAATGTTTGGTATACCTGAAACCAATTTTTTTTAATGGAACCATAAAGGGCTCTAACTGGAAACAAAAAGGGTTACCCGAAGGGGACAACTGAATAACTTTTTTTAAACCCTTTTTTCTGAGTGTAGTGGTTTGATTTCTGAGATGTTGAATGGACAGACATTGTAAGCAATTTTTCTGGCCTGCATGTGTGTCCGCTGGAGTGTTGTTTAGCATATTGTGTCCAGAATGTCTCTGAGAATAATTGTATGTTCCTCCAGGAGCAATGGCCTTGTAGCAGTCAGAGTTTTCCTTGTGGCTGTGGACTGTATGGGGTGGTCATTGTGGTGCTAAGAGTGGTCATGCATAATTGACTGTTAATGGACGACTCGAGAGACTCTCAATATTTAATCTGCTGTGACCTTTATGGGTGGGAACTGGAATGCCTTCATGTGTGAGAGTTGTGTCCCAAAATGGCACCTATTCCTTATGTAGTGCACTATTCCTTGTATAGTCCAAAAGGGTACTGGTCAAAAGTAGTGCACTATGAAGGGAATAAGGTGGTATTTGGGATGCAGACCTAGAGGAACTAAACCATATAGTTGATATGTTGTTTTTTCCAACGCCGTTAGGATTCAGAACTCTGTCTGCACCAACTCAGGTAAATCACTCTGATAGATGAGGATGGCCTTCAAGGACTTTTATATCTGACTTCACCTCAGGAATCACACACAGCTCTGCCTTCAAGGACACGTGTATTGGTTTAGCTCCTCAAATCAAGTCTGGGAAATGTATTTATTATTTGAGCCCAGAGAGTCACTGCTGTTGTTTTTGTTGTTATTGTAGATTATTATTATTATTTTTAAATCACAAAAAAAACTAATCTTGATCCTGAGACCCATTAGCATTCAGTCCCCCATTACATTATCTTTGTAAAAGGAAGCCCAAGAAGAAAGAAGGAGAACCTTGAATATCTTGTTGAATATCTTGTGCCCACCCAAACAGACCAAAATGATGAGGTGGTGTTGGCCAGGGATCAAGCCTGACCTTGGGGCTTGGCAAGGCACACTGTACATCTGGTCTGGTCTGGTCTGGACCGGTCTGGTCTGGATGTCAGGACATACAGACCTCTCTCGACAGACCCAATCATCTGCGGTCTGCAGTGTGGAGCAGCTGTCTTATCCACAAGGTGTTCTGTATAGCCTGGTGTGGAAGCTAGGGTGTGTCCCAAATGGCACCCTATTCCGTATATAGTGGACTACTGTATGAACCTATTCTCAGGAAGCTGGAGCTGTAGGAGCTAATATTCCAAGACAGAACTAATAGGATTATTGGTAAAAGCCATGCACAGTTTTTATTTAAGTGATAGTGCCCTCTAAGCCGGTGTTTGGGTTATATATTGGCACGGGTGTATATATCCTCCAAACACCGGCTTCAAGGGCATTATCACTTTTATACAACGGGTTACCAACATATTCAAATAAGGATTGACATTATTTTCATTAAAAACGTTATAGAAAATGTGCTCACTTGTCAGGACACTGTTGTTCAGAGGAGCTAGCCAACAACACAGCTACAGTAACACAATCACTTCAAACTGAAGCTGGTAAGACTGATAGAAAGACTGCAAACTCGTTTTACCTTTTTTCAGTTGACAGTTCTTTGTATATATCCATAAAAATTATGCCAGCTGATTCATGATTTCAACTGGCAGAGAAACGCTGCCAGTCTGTCCGTCTCATCCCGACTCCCGACACGTTCATTACTATAGGACAGCTGGAGATCGAATTTGAATATTGAAACAATGTTGCAATTGTCGGAGTGACAGACAGGAAGGTTTATACAAATCTCCACTGTTGAAAACTAAATGTTAGTCTAAAAGAAATGTGAGATAATGTCTAAATGCTTTTTATAGTGGAGATCAAGTTTATAAATTGCTTGGCTGATGAGACAGTGGATTGTGCAGTCAGATGGAACAGAGTAAAAAGGCATTTTAACATCATAGATTTAGCCGTTAGTAACTTGTTTAATAGACATTGGCTGGAATGCGGTTTTAACCAATCAGCATTCAGGATTAGACCCACCCATTGTATAAATGTGCACATGCCACAAATGTCCAGTTACGTTGAACATATTGATTTTTACCAAACTACCTAYGGTTAAAAATACTGGATACTTTAGCAGATTGTTCTGCTTGTTTGGAAAAACTTTTTCTACTGGTTTCTCATGCATTTTATATCCTTTTCATAATATTTCTCACCTAATTCAATGCTGGAAAAATTACTAGAGAGCGGTCTCGCAGGGCCATCCTTCCAAACCTTGTCACATTGTCTGAACTGAGCGAAGCCTGGGCGTCCGGGCAAACTAGAGAGTGGAGTATTTACTCAACACTCTCCATAGTGTGTATTCATCTACCCATTGTGTAGGAGAGTTTATCCCGTGTGTTGGGAATAGCATCATCAAGTAACTGGAGCATGGAGCAGCAGACTCCCAGGACTAGACCTGGGTTCAAATATTATTTGAAAGAAATTCTAATAATGTGTCTGTGCTTGATTGAGCTTGCCTGGCACAATCGACCAATAGAAAAGTCTGAACATTTTAAATCTCGCCCATCTGACACTCCAGGCAGGCTAGAGCAAACGCTCCAAAAATTTTGAATAGAATTTGAACCCATGTCTGGCCAGAACAGGAGCAACCTTTGGTCGCACTGTATTTCCCGGCATTCCCCCGTGCCTGTCTCCCTCTAGTCTCCCCCTCCTCTCCTCTCTTTTCCCTGGGATTCAAATAAAGGAGTCCCATCTGAAATCAGATCTTTGGGAATTACTCCTCTAAAGAGAAGTGCTCCTGCCCCCCCGCTTTTTTTGTTGCACCTTGTCTAACGTTTATTGAGTGCCTTGTGCTCCTCTGCATACCAATGGTGTTAAACACTTTTCTGTTGGTAAGTGGAGTCAATAATATGGGAAGCCAGTGGAAGCCAAATAATCTCTATAATGGAGGGACAGATGTTAAGCTCAAAGAATTCTGAGAACAAAGACCTGTTTCTCTGAGCCTTAGATCAGGGTATTCAACCGGGGCTTTGAGGAGGAACTGGTTTCTCTGAGCCTTAGATCAGGGTATTCANCAGGGTATTCAACCGGGGCTTTGAGGAGGAACTGGTTTCTCTGAGCCTTAGATCAGGGTCTTCACCCGGGCTTTGAGGAGGAACTGGTTTCTCTGAGCCTTAGATCAGGGTCTTCACCCGGGGCTTTGAGGAGGAACTGATTTCTCTGAGCCTTAGATCAGGGTCTGCAATTTTTAATTGCAGTACATACCTACAGTTAAGCACGGCCCGAGGGGGTATACTGGCCATATTTCACAAACGCCAGAGGTGCGTTATTGCTATTATAAACTGTTTACCAATGTAATTAGAGCAGTAAAAATAACTATTTTGTCATACCCGTGGTATACGGTCTGATATACCCATCTGTCAGCCAATCAGCATTCAGGGCTCGAACTACCCAGTTTATAATAGAAATTAGATGTCAGCTTTATTTCTTACCTCCTAATATTGAGGAAATTACACTCATTGGAGCCAATTACACTCACGCACCCGTGAAAAGGCTACCGGTGCGGCAAGTGCCGCTGGCTGCTGGTAAGTTTTGTGGGGAGGTCAATATTAATGAAAAAACGATCTACAAAATCTATTTTAAAATGTTGATTACTTCTTCATTCACCTGATGATAAGACAACATTTTGCCAACATATGAGGTCGTCACTGGGTCGCTGGTTTTCCTTCCTGGGAGGGGGTCCCTGGGCAAGAAAAGGTTTAAGACCCCTGTCTTAGATGGTTCTCATTCCCTCCCTCTCCCCCMCCCTCTATTCTCCATGTCCCTCCCTCTCTCTCGCTCACCTCTATCTCTCCCTCTCCCTCTCCCAGCTCCTATGTTAGAAGCCACCTTTGGCCTTCCTTTCAAGATCTGAAAAATGTCCCCTCAGAGTTACCGCTATCCCAAAGACCTCTTGAGTGAACAAATTGTTAAAATAGGCCAGACGCATATCCAGATTTATGTCTGATTTATTGCTGTCCTACTCCCTGAAAGCCTATGAGCCCAAGGGTTAATGAGTTAAAGCTAGTGGCTAAAGGTTAACGTCCTTTAGTCCTGCCTGTGGACAAAGGGTAAGGATATGTAGCCTTGCTTCACAATTGTCTAATAAACATCCATCTGTTATAATAGCTCTTTAATCTGAACTGGTTCAATGATAGATGTGACTCCCTCCTCTCTAATTTAGCCCCTATCCTCCTCCTCCTCCTCCTCTCTCATTACTGCTTATATAGAGTTTAGTCTGATTAGGCTGCATCTCTCTCTCTTTCTCTAACTCTCTCTCCTTCAGCAGTAGGATCCTCTGTACTTCCTCTGTAATGGGAGTTTTATACAGTGTGGCGTGGTAATAAATAACAGAGAGAGATGCATGTCCGGTCCTCAGAGCTTGGCTTATGGCCCGTTGTTGTGAGAAACATGTGCTTCCCAAATGGCACCCTATTCCTTTTATATAGTGCACTACTTTTGACCAGGACTCATTACTCACTCTAGGTAAACATCTTAATGCATACAGTAGTGTAGTGTATTTTTAAACACATTGTCCCAGTCAGCCAGGGTTATTTTGCTGCCTACTCAGTGTAGAGCAGCTCAGTGGGTCGAGGACTGCTGCTCCTGCCTGCCTGCCTTGCTAGGTGAGAGAAGGTGACTGAGTGGAGGAGGACCTGAGACAGACACGGAGAGAGAGAAAAGGAGCCGTTGAGCATCCAGGTCCCCAGGGTGACCAAATAAGGACCGTCTGCTGTGTGAGTGGAGACAAGAGACAAGGGCACTGAGAGAGAGAGAGAGATTGTGTGTCTGTGTGGGAGACAAGGGCACAGAGTTGGCACTGGCACCACTCAGCTTAGCCGCCTACATTCACTACCCTCCCTCACAGAGTTCTCCTGTCCATCACAACACAGCCCAGTAGAGTTACTTTTAACAGTACAATACCATGATCAAGGCTTCACGCTGACACACATTGGTATCAACAGTAAAGCTAGATTGACATGGGAGAATAGGTGAATTAACATATTTAATCTAATATATTTCCATTAACATGACTGTCCCTCTATAATGAGCACAGTGTGACAACATTTACATAGATCAAGAGTCTAATCTAAAGTAACTCTGGGACTGGCAACAGAGGACATTAGCTGGGTTAGGTTTTTAGTCTGGTGTATACTTTAGAAAAATGTGACTGGTGACTGCTTGTCCTTTGGCTGGGAATGAGGAGGAACATGGGAAACCAATTTAGACAGCTAACCTGTAGCTCAGCAGATTGGCCCTGGGCGGCAGTTAAAGATTAACTGAGATGTTTTTCTAGGGCCTCTTTGAAGTGTTCTTACTTCAACTCCTGCTTATCTTAATTACTGAAAAATAACCTTATGGAAGGAAATGGACCTCTGGCTACTTGCACCAACACACCTCTATGCACCAACACACTTCAGCTGCCTAACTCCAACACCAGTGGTGTTGTAATTCTGGCCTCCCAAACCGGATGATGACTGGCTCATATGATAAAGAATTATTCACTGATATTCCTGAATTATGAATGTAAAAAGTGTTTCTAACGTTCTGAAGGCATTGCACAGCTTTGGATTTTGCCCTCCATGTTGGCTACTTTTCCTGCCCACAAGCAGGTGATCTTGAAAGTGGTTCATGTAGAGGTAAGGTGGAGGAGGGTACCTTTGAAGCCTAGCTTGAGGTGAATGTTGTCTCCAGCGTAATGTAAATGATTAGACATCATGCCACCATGTAATGTTCACAATGAGACGTATGACCGGGGAACAGGCAGGCTGGTGTGGTATTGTACCTATACATGGTTTTAGGACGTCCCTGTGGGTAACTGACACTGAAGACAAACTGCATTCCAAATGGCACCCCTATTCCCTTTTTCAAAAGTAGAACACTATATAGGGAATAGGGTGCTATTTGAGATGCATCCTAAAGCCTTTGCTGTTACACATCTGAGACAAGAGGAGAGGAATAGTATCAGGCTAACATTAGCAACATTGTGTGAACATAGAGACGATGCCAAGCTTTCCACAATAAGATCCTAACTTTAATCCAGCATACCCAGGAAGTTAGGAAGATCCTTCTTCTCTTAACAACATTTTATTCGGTCTGAAGTCTCTTACAACAGCTGTGAGTGCTTATTAGCGTAGTTGTATAACTCTACAGGTTGTTGAAGGAGTTCTGAATGGAAACGAGGAGCTTGTAGCAGAGTTTCTGAAGTTGTCTGTGACTGCTGTGGTGGGGTAGATCCAGGTGATTCATGTGCTAGGGAATAAGTCCAGTAGCCGTCACGACTCTCCTGAGTCCTGGAAGGAAACGAGGAGCTTGTAGCAGAGTTTCTGAAGTTGTCTGTGACTGCTGTGGTGGGGTAGATCCAGGTGATTCATGTGCTAGGGAATAAGTCCAGTAGCCGTCACGACTCTCCTGAGTCCTGGAAGGAAACGAGGAGCTTGTGGCAGTTTTCCATAAAGAGATGATGTCTGTGGTGGGCGAGGGCCAGGTGATTAAGACCAGTTGACTTCACTACTCAGAGATCACACACACTGTGATTACCTGTGGCATGGGTCTCGCTGCTCCCTCTAAGCCCTAGTACAAGGTAGGGAAATCTAAACACACACACCCCTCTTTTCCAGCAGAGTAATCCAGAACACACACAGGGGGAAAAGCTCTTTTCACTCCAGCAGACGTCTTACCTGCAGGAGTTATTAAAGTAGAGAGTTATTAGACTCAACTCTACTCGTAGTATGGCCTTAACCCCTGAGAATGGACAGGCTTGGGCCAGTGGCATGGATGTACTGTAGTAGCTTGGTTTACATGAATATAGTARGAACCATCAGCAGCTAGCGATATCTGGGTTGTAGTTCTAGGATACCTCTGTTTTCTCTATTCTGACGGAACCCATTACCGTGGAAACAATCAGACTTTGAAGATGCGCCAGAAAACTGTCAGCCCTTCAGTTAGTTCAGCCGTATCCTCATCATCTCCACTTTATTTAGCTCTYCATCTTCACTTTATTCTCCTTCATCTTCTATGTTAGTTCAGCCATATCTTTGTCATATTCACGTTCTTTTCTCTGTTCAGAAGACAGGTAGAGGTTCAGGCGGCAGTGAGATCTTGAGTTGGTTCATTGGTTCATAATAAAGTCATGAGGTGTTGTCTTCTTCCACAGAGTCTTGTTGACAGAATCAGATCTAATGAGTTTGGTCTCCTCTCCTCTAGTTCTGTCTTTTCTTTTTGGCCATGATGTGGTTCAGCATAGTTTACTCCATGGTTTAGGCAGTGATGTCTGAGTTGGTTCATGATAAAGTCACGAGGTGTTTTCTTCCACAGAGTCTCCTTGACAGATTCAGGAGGAGTTAATAAGTGTCTGAGTTTAGTTGTGAATGAAAAACAACCATTTCTAAGTTCTTCTTCGTCTTCTGACCTCTGCTGTGTGTTTGCTCTGCTGGCAATGGTATGACCTAGTGTTGTTCCTCTTCTGGTGTCACATGTTTTAAGTCCTATTAAAGTCCAGGTAAGGGAATGTGTGGTGGTGTTAGTCTATTAGATCACATGAAACAGCAATGAACAGGTGCAGTATAGGCCACGGTTCCACTCACTCACCATGCTACATGCCCTTCTATACACACACACACACACACACACACACACACACACACACACACACACACACACACACACACAATAAAACAGTAACGCCCTTGTGAATGTTTAGGTCTCACCCTCTCTTGAAAGGGAAAAAGCTACATAGCAGAGTTGTCGACTGGACATGACAGATTTACTGACCATGACAACTGGGGAAGGTTTGTCAGGGGGAAGGGCAGATTGAAGGAGAGGGGACTGGGGGGTTAGGGCCTCAGAACAATATGTGTCCCAAATGGCACCCCATTCCCTATATAGTGGACTATTTTTGACTGGGGGCACATAGGGCTTTCTGTTTTACCTGGTAATTCATTACCCACCTGGTGTCTCAGGTCTAATTTAGTCCCTGATTAGAGGGAAACCAAATGAAAAAAAGCAGTGGAACTGGCTTCGAAGTCCGTATTAGAATTTGATGTATATAGGCAATGAGAAGCCATTTGGGACTCACCATGCAGTTTCTCTTTCACTCTTTCATTCCTCCCACCTCACATCTGCCAGCTGTCCAGCTGTACTGTAGAAACACATGGGTCTGTCTCCCTCCTCTACCTTCGTCCCTCCATTCTCTTTTCTCTCTTCATCCTTCCTCTCCCTCCTCTCCCTTCATTCCTCCATCTCCTTAATTTCCCTCCTCTCCCATCATCTTTCCATCTCCCTCCTCTCCCTTCATTCCTCCCTCTCCCTCATCTCCCTTCAATTCTCCATCTCCCTGCTCTCTCCATCCTCTCTAATTTCCCTCCTCTCCTTCAATCCTCCATCTCCCTCCTCCCATCATCTCTCCATCACCTTCCTCTCCCATCATATCTTCATCACCTTCTCCCCATCATCTCTTCATCACCTTCCTCTCCCATCATCTCTTCATCTCCCTCCTCTCCTTCATTCCTCCTTCTCCCTCCTCTCCCTTCATCTCTCCATCTCCCTTCTCTCTCTTCATTCCTCCATCTCCCTTCATCTCTCCATCTCCCTTCTCTCTCTTCATCCCTCCATCTCCCTCCTCTCCCCTTCATCCCTCCATCTCCCTCATCTCCCTTCATCCCTCCATCTCCTCACTCTCCCTTCAAACTCCATCTCCTCCTCTCCCCACATCTTTCCATCTCCCTCCTCTCCTTCATCTCTCTATCTCCCTCCTTCCCTTCATTCCTCCATCTCCTCCTCTCCTTCATCCTCTATCTCCATCCTCTCCCTTCATCTCTCATCTCCCTCCTCTCATTTTCTCCCTTCATTCCCATCATCCCTCATTTCACACTGTTTAGGCTGAGGTGCTTGGAGCCACTGTTATAAACCTGCTGTTAATGCCAATAGTATGTGTGTGTGTGCTTGCATGTGTGCGTGTGTAAGCGTCTACATGCTATGACTTGTCATTTTGTGTGTGTGTTTGATGTCTGTTTTGTTCTCTCTCTGTGGTCAGTATGGTAACAGGCCAGTGCTGCCCTCCAGGAATACAGAGCTTTGAATTCCACTTCAAACAGAGCCTGTAAAACAAACCCTGACACACACACACACACACACACACACACACACACACACACACACACACACACACACACACACACACACACACACACACACACACACACACACACACACACACACACACACACACACACACACACACACACACACACACACCAGAGAGACTAACCTTTATCTCTTAATTGCTATGAAAGCCAATTAGACCTTCTACTTTATACTTCCTCCTCTGCACTGATACTCCCACTGAATATACTGGCAGGGAGGCTGTGTGTGTTTTGCTTGTTCTTTGTGTGTGTGCGCATGAGCGTGTGTTTGTGCTGATACATATGCCTCCACCAATATAGGCAGGGAGTCTAGCTGTCCTACAGGTACCCATAATAACACCGTGAAATTACTCGAATGAAAGATTTTGAGATAGGAACGTCCTGAAAACAAAAAGCTTTCCATTATAAATGTTTTGAAGTGCAATAATGTGTTCAGAAGCTTAACTGTTCTGGTGCCTTTGCTGAATGAATTCCCTCTCATGTCGATCTTCGTTTTTGTTGTTGTTGACTGTTGTTGTTTACAAAGACAAACATCCACACAGAACGACACTAGCACTTGATGTAATGTAATTTGTGAATTAAAATACAGGATTTAAAATGTTTGTGTGTGTGTGTGTGTGTTTCCTGTACTCACTGTACTGTCATTTTGGATGAAAGTGTCTGTTAGGTGGCACATAAGACACATTACGAAGTGCTCGTTTCTGAGGGTGCTGATGATTAGGTTCTGTGTGTGTGTGTTTAGGAGGCAACAGGCTGAAGAACCAGGTGTTCAGGCTGAACTGGGCCTGGGTTTCCCTGGAGAAGGAGTACTATGTGGTGGACGAGGAGGCCAAGTACCTGGAGGTGGTCCTCAAACGACGAGGATACCTGGGAGAGACATCCTTCGTCAGTGAGTCAAACTACCTTCTAATTATACTCATCATTATGCARATTGTCTGTGTCCTGAATGGCACTCTATTCCCATCAGAGTCAGGACATCCATAGACATCATCATGACATCCTTGGCTCTATCCCTCCAGGGAAGCTCCACAGCTTTTCAGCCTGTCATGTTCATGTAGCGGATGGCTGAGTTAGCATGGCCCAGTGACGTCACCTGCCCCTAGATCTAAGAGCCAACTGTCACTCATGGTCCAATCACTCCTTGTCCAATTTTCACATATTCTAAAGGAAAGGGATGTTAATGGATGTCCTGACAAAAGTAGTGCACTCTATATGCCATTTGGGACATAGCCTTAGAGATCAAATAGAAAGGTGCCATTTGGGACGCACACCAAGAATAACGGAGGGCCAATCTCTTGACTCAGACAGAGCAGGGGAGGGACAGAAAACTTCAGGGTCATACAGGTCACAACCTTTCACTCCTGACTCCTCTCCTCAGGGCGGGATTTGTTATTTTAGCCAATCAGACAGGACAACCCTCTTGGGGACAGCAAGGGCTCACGGGAGAGGTTACGCAGAGTTGGTGGTCGTCAGAAAGACGCCCGCTGTCGCCGAGTTAGACGCCACTCTCTGTGAACATTGCTTAAATTTTACTGTCCTGGACTGAATAGGGAGTAAACACAGTGCAACAAAAGATGGGACAGTAAACCATAGTTTTATATCACAAAGTTTATACACAGGGTTTATAACAACAGTAAACCTTAGTTTATAACACAACCACCCTCTGGAGAGCCCTGCGGTTGCGGGCAGTGCAGTTGCCGTACCAGGCAGTGATACAGTCACCGTGTCAGTGTATACATATCCCAGTCCCCATGTTCAAAACAATCTTGAAGCATGGATTTCGATTGGTCAGACAAGCGTTGAATAGACCTTAACACGGGTACTTCCTGTTTGGGTTTCTGCCTATTGGAAGGGATGAGCAAAATGGAGTCATGATCTTATTTCCCGAAGGGAGAGCGGGTGAGGGCCTTGTAGGCATCCCGGAAGTTGGAGTAGCAGTCGAGTGTACTACAGTCAATCTGTTGATAGAACTTTGGTATCGTTTTCCTCAAATTTGCTTGATTAAAATCCCCAGCTACAATAAACGCGGTCTCAGGATATGTGGTTTCCAGTTTGCACAAAGTCCAGGGCCGTCGTGGTATCGGCTTGAGGGGGAATATACACGGCTGTGACTATAACCGAAGATAATTATCTTGGGAGGTAATATGGTTGGCATTTGATTGTGAGGTATTCTAGGTTGGGTGAACAAAAGGACTTGAGTTTCTGTATGTTATCACAATCACACTATGAGTAGTTAATCATGAAACATACAACCCCGTCTTTCTTCTTCCCGGAGAGTTCTTTATTCCTGTCTGCGTGATGTACTGAGAACCCAGCTGGCTGTGTGGACGCGGACAGTATATCCGGAGAGAGCCATGATTCCTTGAAACAGAGTATGTTACAGTCCCTGATGTCTCCCTAGAAGGAGATCCTCGCCCTGAGCTCATCTACTTTATTGTTCAGAGACTGAACATTAGCGAGTAATATACTCGGAAGTGGTGGATGGTGTGCACGCTTCCAGTCGGACTAGAAGTCCTCTCCGAATACCTCTTCTCCACCGGCGGCGTCTTGGAGGAGCCTCTGGGATAAGTTCAATTGCCCTGGGGGGTACGAACAAAGGACCCAATTCGGGAAAGTTGTATTCCTGTTTGTAATGCTGGTGAGTTACCGTCGCTCTGATATACAAAAGTTATTTCCGGCTGTATATAATAACACAAAAAACTTTCTGGGCTAATAATGTAAGAAATAACACACAAAAAACAAAATACTGCAAAGTTGCTTAGGAGCTAGAAGCAGTGCTGCCATGTCTGTCGGTGCCATCTTGCCAGATGTATCCTGGCTCTGTTGAGCTCATCCATGTTATCTATGAACACATGTCAGCAAGAACTGTATGAGCCCTATGAACACGTACAGGGCCCATTTCCCTTCTCGATGCAGGCGTATCAAAGCTCACTTTCCCCTTCATTTCTTCAAAGAATGAAATGGTAATTTTGGTCCAAAACCCCAACTCATACATTTCTGCCTCCATCTGTGCACCGTTGAAACTCTTTACTCTTGTCTTTTCTCTTCCTCACTTGAATCTCTTTCTCTCTCTCGCTCTCTCTCTCTCTCTCTCTCTCTCTCTCTCTCTCTCTCTCTCTTGCTCTTTTATCTTGTCTCTCTTCTCACTCTTGCTGATCTCTCTCTTTCTCTCTGTCTCTGTTCAGAGGAAGCGTGGAAAGTATCTGCTCATGTATTTGTTTTTTTTGTTATTATTATTTATTTATTTATTTCTATTTTTGTTGGTCTAGCTCAGCCATGGGGTCTGCTTGGCTGCTATCATCTATTTACTGGGGACCTCCTGCTGGGAGCTAGCGCAGGGAGCGTGTGTGTGTAACACTTCATTGTTGTGTAGCTAGCTGAACAGCAGGAGGCCTGCCATCGTCATCAGCCCTGTGACAGCAGGTCTGATCAAACAACACTGGCACAAACTATCACCAGCCAGCTGGGCAGGCTAGACTCAGTASGCTCGGCAGTAACAACAATGTCAATCTACCAATACTTCTACACTACCTGCATAGACAACCTTGTTTTAAGTTGATTCTGCTTTACCCACAAGATAGCTTAATTGTGTCAAGGTAATCTATCTTGAAAGGAAGCTAGCTGAAACATCACAACTTCATCTAACACTGACTGCTTCTCTGACCCATCTCTGACTGGGCTCTGTTCTCAGTTGTTGACTGGTTATTATATCTGGATGCTACCTTTTGATCTTATATTGTTGAATCCCATATTATAATAACTTTTTTATGTTTATTGCTTCTAGGTCCTAATAATTTCCTCTTCCTCCTCTCTCATCTCCTCCCTCCTCGCCCAGGCATCGGCACCAGAGATGGTACGGCGGAGAAGGATAAGGACTTCCGTGGTAAAGCCCAGAAGCAGGTCCAGTTTAACCCAGGTCAGAGCACGGCTACATGGAGGGTGAGGATCCTGCAGGATGGAGTGTACGAGCAGTCTGAGACCTTCCAGATTGTTCTATCAGAATCTGTCATGGCTGCCCTGGAGTTCCCTGACACAGCCACTGTGGAGATCCTCGACCCAGCTGATGGTATGTACTACAGGTCCATGATCCAGAGTAGCTTGTTTTAACAGTCTAAACAGTGTAGTGTTCAAATGACTAATGGTTGATAAGTCATTACTACAGGTAGGTTCTTCATCAGTCTTAGCAGAGATGGTTGGTCTGAGGTTATATCTATGGGAGAGGCAGGGTTTTATATTAGGTGGGTGAGAACATCCAGGTCAGTGGATAACAAGACATGACCTTTCTCAGCCTCATTAGTGTGTCCCATGTTAGTGAAGCTGCTCTCTGTTAGTGAAGCTGCTCTCTGCCTCTTATCAATCCCTGGCTTGGCCCCAGAGCATAACCACAGCATGAAATCATGATGAGACTGAGAGTCAAGTTTTAGACCTGGGTTTAGCCTGCCTGCCTGAGTAAAGGGAGACAGGATACTATCATATTGGTCACATCATGGAAACCAACATGGGTGTTATACTTGGATTAAGGTTGTAAAATTCCCACATTTCCTGCTTATTCCCTCAATCCCTCCTGATTCCAGGAATCTTCCGACCGGGATTTCTGGAAAACCTGGTAATTTTGGGACGGTTCCTGTAGTTTTCCAACCCCAGGTTAGATATAGTGATCAGCAACACTGCAACAATAATCTATATGGGAAGTTGTTTTCTCCAGAAAGGTAAATAAACAAATACGGTTCAATTGGGTATGGAGAATCCCAGGGTTAGTGTCAGGTCCAGGGTATGGATGGAGAACACTAGACTGGAGCCTTCCCAGGGCTCTCATGTTGTTTACACAAGGGCTGTGTCCCAAAGGACACCATATTCCCTATTGGTCCTGATCGAAAGTAGTGCACTACATAGGGAATAGGGTGCTATTAGTGAGGTAGTTAAAGTATCTAAATACAGTTCAGACAAACAAGGTTTTTAAAAACAGCAGCTCAGCCGTTCATTCCCCTGTGATACTGTAGTTGGAAGGCTGAGGGAGGGAAGCTCCTGCATAATTTACATATAAATGATGCCTCTCCTCTCCTTCCCCCTCTGGGGTCCCTCTGTGTGAGAGGAGGAATATTCTTTCAACAACTTACATTGGTTAAAATATATGGAGGATGGTACTGTTTGTCTCACAAAACACTCTAGTCCCTTGAGGGAAAGGATAACAACTTGCAGCTATCAATATTAAGATTTTAACATTTCACACTAAAATATAATTCTGCTTCATGACCATACTATTTTAGATTTCCATGATTTCCCAGCTTCTCAGAGTATGCCTGTTTCTCAAATGGCACCCTATTCCGTTTTTAGTGCACTACTTTTGACCAGAGCCCTATGGGAATAGGGTGTCATTTGGGACTTGTCTTACAACTGACCCAGTTTCTAGCAGCTCCTTTAAATGTGAATCTCTTCAACTCYGAAGAGTTCAAGTTTAGTCAGAGAGAGAGAGGGGAGAAACTATCCACATTAAGGCCTGTCAGCTTGGAGCTTAAAGTATGTTCTGCCTTGGCAGGAGCTAGTATTAAGGGCTATAAGCTTGAAGGTTCTGCCAGCCTGAGTAGGAGATAGAACATCTAGTTGTTTAGCCACAACAGGGCTGGGCAGGGCAGGGAGCCATTGGTCCAGTGTCCTGGTCAGTCAGTAATTGGTCAGGTGTGACTGTTGGGATGTTGAGAGTTCGGGTCCTGCTGGCACCTTTTTAGCACAGACGTCCAGATTCACAATTAGAGTAAAGAATAGGTTTTAAGAAGAATAAACCTTACAGTGATAGAGATAATATTATAAACATGTCTATGTGAGGTAGGTACTTCTTAGTGTAGGCCTCTGGGATGTAACTCAGGTCTAGTAACTTAGACACAGTCATGCTATGCAGAATAAAGGAGGAGAGGAGAGATAAGGAGAGGAGAGGAAAGGACAGAACAGGGGGAGGGACTGTATAACAGACTGTAAAAAAGACCAATTGTCAACAGGTCTCTGCTTGCTAACAGAATCAAGACACGTCAGGTTTATTATCCAGGCCCACTTTTACTGTTCTTCTTCGAGTCTACAGTACAGAAGCTGGACTTTTCCTATTAACAATTCACTAAATGTATATGTATTCCCTGATTGGTCCCTGTGCGTCAACTGTCAGAGAGGCTTCTCGGTAGTTGTCTGTGCCAACCACTGATGTTAGACATCATATCCTCTGGATGGATCCTAAATGACGCCCTATTCCCAATATAGTGCCCTACTTTTAACCAGGACCTGCATAGAGCTCAGGTCAAAGGGAGTGTACTATAAAGGGAATAGGGTGCCATTTGCGACGCAGKCTWTGTCTTCTGATAGTCTGCCTCTGTTCACTGGGTCAACACATCCTTTATAGAACTCTGTTAAGCCCTCAGAGAGGAGCCTGGACCAGAGCACCAGCAGCAACATACTGTAACTCAGACAGAAATATTTAACGCATTGTTGTACCCTCTTCTCATCAGCATAGCTTCTGTATTAAGTACATACGCAGTGAGTAGGATGTGAGGGTTTATCTCTCTTTGTCTCCCCCCTCTGACTCTCTCCCTCTGTCTCACTCCCCTCTTTCTTTCCCTGTCCCCCCAGAGTCGACAGTGTTCATCCCGTCTGCAGTCTACCCTATAGAGGAGGACATTGGGGAGCTGCTGATCCCAGTACGCAGGAGTGGTGACATCACACAGGAACTCATGGTCATCTGCTACACACAGCAAGGTACAGTCCACACACACACACACACACACACACACACACACACACACACACACACACACACACACACACACACACACACACACCCACACACACACACACACACTCACACACACACACACACACACACACCTCCCTCTCTTCTCATCCCTCTCTCATTTCCTCTCTCCTACAGCCACAGCTACAGGGACCATCCCCACTACAGTCCTGTCCTACTCTGATTACATATCCAGACCTGAGGAACACAACAGTGTCCTGCGCTTCGATAAGGGCGAGACGGAGAAGTCCTGTCGTGTGGTGATCATAGATGACTCTCTGTATGAAGAGGAGGAGAGCTTCAACGTTACCCTCAGTATGCCCATGGGAGGCCGTCTGAGACAGGAGTACCACACTGCCAGGGTCACCATCATACCTGACCTGGACGACGGTAAGATGACCCTTCACTGTTCACCTTTGACCTTTCAAATGCTCGCCTGGAGGACAGGATAARAGTTACCAGCTGAGGAAAGTGTTAATATCACTCTTGACTAGGCATGCGTCCCAAATGGAACCCTATCCCCTACGTAGGGAGCTACTTTCGACCAGGTTAGTTCACTTTATAGGYAATAAGGTGCCATTTGGGACATTTATTACAATGGAAATGTGTTTTTTCACAACGTGAGAGTGAGAAAAAAAGATTGCTCCTGTCCTGTCACCTCTGGAAGATAATGTTAAGACAACAAGGTTAGCGGACTTTTAAACGTTGCTTATAAGCAAAGGAGACAGTTGAGATGGTGTGTAAAAAGGTACATTTACACGTGAATATTATTCCTGAAAAGTCTAGAACAGATAGATCAGGGGAAAAGGTACACAAACACACCTATACACGAAGAGTGGAAAAGAAGAACCCTCCTCAGGCAAAGTGAATTCATGACTTTACCAATAGAAGCAGGCTCCCATCTGTTGGATGTGGTTTTGTTTATGTATTGGTTAGATGAAGAGTAAACCCTAAACTTTGAATGAACTTATGAAAGAAAAAACAATTGGTATGATAAATGACGTATTGTTGCTATGCTGACTGATACAGGGAAGCATGAGGTACACAGATGATGTAGTACCAACTGAATGAAACCAATAGAGGAATAGTGGCTTGTGTGTGTATGTACATGTGTGCAATGTGCTTTGGTCCAAAGTAGTTCACTATGTAAGGAGTAGGGTGACATTTACCCTGTGTGTCTCCTCTTGCTGAAGGGAAGCCCTTATTGCAAGGCTCATATCCACATCTGATAGTCTCCTGTACCTCCTATCTAACAAACAGCCTTTGTTCAACAGCACCTCTTGACCATTGCTTTCTTGCATATCTGCCTGACTAGTTCCCTATCTATCTTCTCCCTATAGACCCTGGCTGTGTGTGTGTGTGTGTGTGTGTGTGTGGTTGTGTATCCTTGACATCTAAAGGAAGCACTGTGAAGGGGTGACAGGCAGGGAACAGTGGATTTGAAAATCCCTTGGTATAATCGCTGAATCTTCCATTTCAAACTTTCTGGCTGCACACACACGCACCATCAAAACGTCAGTTTGAAACAGAGCTAATTGGGTCGATGCAACTCTCCACAGCATTCCAGAACTTCGCTGCTGGAGTTTGAGTCAGAACAGTATTGGAGGAGGCCTGTAGACGGAAAGAAAACCTTGTCTATGCACATCATTAAGATACATTAAACATGGTTAGATCTACACCAGTTGGGAATCTCAAATYACACCCCTTTCCCGAAATTGTGCACTACTTTTGCCTATGTCCCAAAAGGCACCCTGTTCCCTATATAGTACACTTAATTTGCTCYGAACCCTATGGGCCCTYGTCAAAAGTAGTGCACTAWGTAGGGAATAGGGTGCCATTTTAGACACAGCCCTGGTTTGACCTACTAACTCAGACTGAGTGAGGATTCACCAGATGTTCTCTCACAGGGTGGACCATCTAGACAGGATGACTCCCCTCTTACCAAACATATCTCTCTAACAGTCCCTCTCATAAATCTGCCTTGACTGGAAAGTAAATGATAGTTGAGCTCCACTCCCTATGTCAGAGATCAAGAACCATGACGTTTCTGGAGGCATATCAATTCAAATGAGGTACATAGACTGTATGACATATTCGTCATTGTTTGAGAGATGCGTGTTTGTTGTTATTCTCTTATTTTAAAACAACCGTTTTTTTAGAATAGAAACACATTTACATTTACACTTTAATTAGTTTAGCAGACGCTCTTATCCAGAGCGACTTACAAATTGGTGCATTCACCTTATGATATCCAGTGGAACAACCACTTTACAATAGGCTCTAAAACTCTTTTAAGGGGGGGGGGGGCGGGGTTAGAAGATTACTTTATCCTATCCTAAGTATTCCTTAAAGAGGTGGGGTTTCAGGTTCTCCGAAGGTGGTGATTGACTCCGCTGACCTGGCGTGTGAGGGAGTTTGTTCCACCATTGGGGTGCCAGATGCAGCGAACATGTTTTGACTGGGCTGAGCGGGAACTGTACTTCCTCAGAGGAGGGGCGGCAGGCCAGAGTGGATGAACGCAGTGCCCTGTTTGGGTGTAGGGCCTGATCAGAGCCTGAAGGTACGGAGGTGCCGTTCCCCTCACAGCTCCGTAGGCAAGCACCATGGTCTTGTAACGGATGCGAGCTTCAACTGGAAGCCAGGGAGAGAGCGGAGGAGCGGGGTACGTGAGAGAACTTGGGAAAGTTAAACACCAGACGGGCTGCGGCGTTCTGGATGAGTTGTAGGGTTTAATGGCACAGGCAGGGAGCCCCAGCCAACAGAGAGTTGCAGTAATCCAGACGGAGAGACAAGTGCCTGATTAGGACCTGCGCCGCTTCCTGCGTGAGGCAGGTCGTACTCTGCGAACGTGTGAGCATGAACCTACAGGAACGGGTCACCGCCTTGATGTTAGTTGAGAAACGACAGGGTGTGTCCAGATCACGCCAAGGTTCTTAGCACTCTGGAGGAGGACACAATGGAGTTGTCAACCGTGATGGCGAGATCATGGAACGGGCAGTCCTCCCCGGGAAGGAAGAGCAGCTCCGTCTTGCCGAGGTTCAGCTTGAGGGTGATCCGTCATCCACACTGATATGTCTGCCAGACATGCAGAGATGCGATTCCACCACCTGGTATCAGAGGGGGAAAAGGAGAAGATTAATTGTGTGTCGTCTGCATAGCAATGATAGGAGAGACCATTGTGAGGATATGACAGAGCCAAGTGACTTGGTGTATAGCGAGAATAGGAGAGGGCCTAGAACAGAGCCCTGGGGGACACCAGTGGTGAGAGCACGTGGTGCGGAGACAGATTTCGGCCACCCACCTGGTAGGAGCGACCTGTCAGGTAGGACGCAATCCAAGCATGGGCCGCGCCGGAGATGCCCAGCTCGGAGAGGGTGGAGAGGAGGATCTGATGGTTCACAGTATCAAAGGCAGCCGATAGGTCTAGAAGGATGAGAGCAAGAGGAGAGAGAGTTAGCTTTAGCAGTGCGGAGCGCCTCCGTGACACAGAGAAGAGCAGTCTCAGTTGAATGACTAGTCTTGAAACCTGACTGATTTGATCAAGAAGGTCATTCTGAGAGGATAGCAGGAGAACTGGCCAAGGACGGCACGTTCAAAGTTTTGGAGAAAAAGAAAGAAGGGATACTGGTCTGTAGTTGTTGACATCGGAGGGATCGAGTGTAGGTTTTTTCAGAAGGGGTGCAATCTCGCTCTCTTGAAGACGGAAGGACGTAGCCAGCGGTCAAGGATGAGTTGATGAAGCGAGGTGAGGTAAGGGAGAAGGTCTCCGGAATGTCTGGAGAAGAGAGGAGGGGATAGGTCAAGCGGCAGTTGTTGGCGCCGGCCGTCAAAAGACGCGAGATTTCATCTGGAGAGAGGGGAGAAAGAGGTCAAAGCACAGGGTAGGGCAGTGTGAGCAGAACCAGCGGTGTCTGTTTGACTTAGCAAACGAGGATCGGATGTCGTCGACCTCTTTTTCAAAATGGTGGACGAAGTCATCAGCAAGAGAGGAGGAGGGGGAGGAAGGGGAGGAGGATTCAGGAGGGCGGAGAAGGTGGCAAAGAGCTTCCTAGGGTTAGAGGCAGATGCTTGGAATTTAGAGTGGTAGAAATTGGCTTTAGCAGCAGAGACAGAAGAGGAGAATGTAGAGAGGAGGGAGTGAAAGGATGCCAGGTCCGCAGGGAGCGAGTTTTCCTCCATTTCCGCTCGCTGCCCGGACCCTGTTCTGTGAGCTCGCAATGAGTCGTCGAGCCACGGAGCAGGAGGGGAGGACCGAGCCGGCCTGGAGGATAGGGGACATAGAGAGTCAAAGGATGCAGAAAGGGAGGAGGAGGAGGGTTGAGAGGCAGAATCAGGAGATAGGTTGGAGAAGGTTTGAGCAAGGGAAGAGATGATAGGATGGAAGAGGAGAGAGTAGCGGGGAGAGAGAGCGAGGTTGGGACGGCGCGATACCATCCGAGTAGGGGCAGTGTGGGAAGTGTTGGATGAAGCGAGAGGGAAGATACAAGGTAGTGGTCGGAGACTTGGAGGGAGTTGCAATGAGTATAAGTGGAAGAACAGCATCTAGTAAAGATGAGGTCAAGCGTATTGCCTGCCTTGTGAGTAGGGGGGGAAGGTGAGAGGGTAGTCAAAAGAGGAGAGGAGTGGAAAGAAGGAGCAGAGAGGAATGAGTCAAAGGTAGACGTGGGGAGGTTAAAGTCACCCAGAACTGTGAGAGGTGAGCCATCCTCAGGAAAGGAACTTATCAGGGCGTCAAGCTCATTGATGAACTCTCCAAGGAAACCTGGAGGGCGATAAATGATAAGGATGTTAACTTGAAAGGCTGGAACTGTGACAGCATGGAATTCAAAGGAGGCGATAGACAGATGGGTCAGGGAGAAAGAGAGAATGTCCACTTGGGAGAGATGAGGATCCCAGTGCCACCACCCCCGCTGACCAGAAGCTCTCGGGGTGTGCGAGAACACGTGGGCAGACGAGGAGAGAGCAGTAGGAGTAGCAGTGTTATCAGTGGTAATCCATGTTTCGTCAGTGCCAAGAAGTCGAGGACTGGAGGGAAGCATAGGCTGAGATGAACTCTGCCTTGTTGGCCGCAGATCGCAGTTCCAGAGGCTGCCTGAGACCTGGAACTCCACGTGGGTCGTGCGCGCTGGGACCACCAGGTTAGAGTAGCAGCGGCCACGCGGTGTGAAGCGTTTGTATGGTCGTGCAGAGAGGAGAGAACAGGGATAGACAGAACATAGTTGACAGGCTACAGAAGAGGCTACGCTAATGCAAAGGAGATTGGAATGACAAGTGGACTACACGTCTCGAATTTCAGAAAGTTAAGCTTACGTTGCAAAAAAATCTTATTGACTAAAATGATATAGTACTGCTGGCTGGTGAAATAGGCTAGCTAGCAGTGGCTGCGTTGTTGACTTTGTTTGAAAGTGTAGCTGGCTAGGTAACCTCTAACTGGCTAGGTAACCTCAACAATTACTCTAGACTACACAATTATCTTGGATACAAAGACGGCTAATGTAGCCAGCTAAGATCAAACAAATCAAACTGTTGTACTGTAATGAAATGAAATGTAATACTACCTGTAATACTACCTGTGGAGCAAAAGCGGAATGCAACTACTCGCTCCAAACCAAACCGGGAGTGCGTATCATGAGGAGAGGCAATAGAAGTGTGTTTTTGATTATTGTCTTTTGTGTCTTTAGAGGACTGCTTCACCTTAATGTCCCCTTCCCTTTTCTTCTGTCCTTATTTTGTCCCACTTTGTCCCTTCTTTGTCACTTCTTCTCTTCTGCCAACTAGACACTCCTTGTTAGCTAGCTAGCTTCTTTCAGGAATGTCCTAAGCAACTGCCTAGCAACAGGTAAACAACTTAGCTAGCTAAAAAAACGGTATAATTTTATGAAAAATTGTTACTTTTTTCAAAAGCCTTTCTTCTTTGTTTGCTGCTTGTTTGGTCTCCTATTCAGTTGGCAGTTTTCTTTTGATTTTTTTTCGATGTACTTTACTCTAAAAAACTTTAAATTTCAATATTTGTAGGAGCTCATCTTTTCAGCTGCTGCTGCTTAATTTGGAACTCCGGTGAAAATAAACACATGTATTTATTTTCAGTCTTAGATCTCCAATTCAAGTATCCCGAATACTTTGGGGCATGTATTAATGCATTCCCTGTTTAATGTCCAAATAGTTTCTCAGCCACTGAGTCTCAGACCGTAGTGACGTCTTTGGTCACATATTCCCGTGTGTTGACTGACACGGCAGGAAATGATGTCACATATTTCAACCTGTGGGATAGAGAGCTTAGTGAATGATAAGTGTTCCGACTGCGTTACTCAGATGAGTGACAGGTCTATTGTAGCCTCCTTCGGACAGAGGCAGGCACACTACTCAAGAGCGTGTGTGTGTGTGTGTGTGTGTGTGTGTGGTGTGTGTGTGTGTGTGTGTGTGGTGTGTGTGTGTGTGTGTTGTGTGTGTGTGTGTGTGTGTGGTGTGTGTGTGTGTGTGTGTGGTGTGTGTGTGTGTGTGTTGCGGAGAGACCTGCCCGCCACAGGAGGAAGGGGTTACATGCTTGAGATGGCTCTCGCTGTACAGTAGCTCCTTCCCCTACTGTTCCTTGTTGTCAGAGTAGCTGTTGGGATGCTAAACTAACGGTTTAATAGTCTGTAGCCCTGTATACCAGCCCTATAATAGTCTGTACTCCTGTAATACAGCCCTATAATAGTCTGTAGCCCTGATATAACAGACCTATAATAGTTTGTACTCCTGTATAACAGCCCTGTATAACAGCCTATAATAGTCTGTAGCCCTGTATAACAGCCTATAATGGTCTGTAGCCCTGTATAACACCCCTATAATAGTCTCTACCCCGTGAAACAGCCCTATAATGGTCTGTACCCCTGATACAGAACAGCCTTAAAATAGTCTGTTCCCTGTATAACAGCCCTATAATGGTCGTACCCCTGTATAACAGCCCAATAAATAGTCTGTACCCCTGTTTACACCCCTATAATAGTCTCTACCCCTATATAATAGCCCTATAATGTCTGTACCCTGTATAACAGCCCTATAATTGTCTGTACCGTTGTATAACACCCCTATAATAGTCTGTAGCCCTGTTTAACAGCCCTAAATAGTCTGTACCCCTGTATAACAGCTCAAAAATAGTCTGTACCCTTGTATTAAAGCTTTGTATAACAGCCCTAATATAGTCTGTAGCCCTGTATAAACAGCCCTATATAGTCTGTAGCCTGTATAACAGCCCTATAATAGTCTGTAGCCCTGTATAACAGCCCTATAATAGTCTGTACCCCTGTATAACAGCCCAATAATAGTCTGTAGCCCTGTATAACAGCCCAATAATAGTCTGTACCCTTGTATTACAGCTTGGTATTACACCACTATAATAGGCTGTACCCCTGTATAACAGCCTATTATAGTCTGTAGCCCTGTATAACAGCCCTATAATAGTCTGTAGCCCTGTATAACAGCCAATAATAGTCTGTAGCCCTGTATAACAGCCCTATAATAGTCTGTAGCCCTGTATAACAGCCCTATAATAGTCGTACCCCTGTATAACAGCCCAATAATAGTCTGTAGCCCTGTATAACAGCCCAATAATAGTCTGTACCCTTGTATACAGCTTGTATTACACCACTATAATAGGCTGTACCCCTGTATAACAGCCCTATTTAAGTCTGTAGCCCTGTATAACAGCCCTATATAGTCTGTAGCCCTGTATAACAGCCCTATAATAGTCCTTGTAGCCCTGTATAACAGCCCTATTATAGTCTGTAGCCCTGTATAACAGCCTATAATAGTCTGTAGCCCTGTATAACAGCCCCTTAATAGTCTGTACCCCTTTATAACAGCCATGGAATGTAGCTCACCTCTAATCCTTTTCAGAATGTCATAGTTTCACAGTGAAACAGGGTTCTATTCAGCAGGAAGTGTTGATGTTGTGGGGGGAGAGTTTCTAGACAATACACAGTCACTATGAACCTAAGATTCTCACACACACTCTAACACATACAATGATCTGGGGTGCATTCCGAATCACAACTTATTCCCTCCTGTAGGTACGACCTGACAGGTAATCAATCTACAGTACTGCTCTTCTCCTTCAACAGACAGMCCTTTCTACCTCTCCTCCTTAGTTTATCTAACAGAGCTCAGTCCATTCCATTATCACCTCCTCCTTTATCTATAGGCTGACATCAGCCCTGTCTCTCCAGAACTATCTCTCCATCCTTCCATCTCATCYTATCCTGGCACCTTAAACCCCCTCAGCACCTGATCCGGAATGCTCTGGGGAGGTGCCTCACTGTTTTACCTCGTGCCCTCTTTGTGTTGATCAGGTTACAGCTCCTGACGTCACCAGTGAGGGGGTTAGGCAGCTTGTCAGACAGTATCTTCAGGCTATGGTTTCCTCTCTGACTCTTTGTCTTAATCTGATTCTTGACGCCATGCAGACAGAATCAGGATTCCATTCTAAGATAACAATAAGAAGTAGGTATTTCCCCCTTTCCTACCTACCCCTTCTGTGTGTGTGTCATTCTATACATGAACCCGTATGAACCACTCCACCCYGCCAACTGATATGCAGGAGGGAGAGGATCCTGGTTGTCAGTCAGACGCCTTGTTGAGGCCCCAGGCCACGGCTCTGAGAACACGATGATGTCGAATGTCAGGACTGGGGACGTATTGGCATGTCAACTGTTGTTTTGGTTGTAAATTAACTTGAACAATGACAGTGTTCTATACCAAGACACAGAACATGCCAAAACTTAAGTTCATGCCAAGAGGAACTTTAGTTCTATACATTTGGAATGATCTGTTTAAAAAAAAAAAAAAATTCTAGAACAAATTTCTGATCCAGTCTGTAGTGTGACTGTATTAAACTGACACTGTGGTTTTTGTACCAGCATTGCCAGCACACTGCCTGTCAGTCACAAAGCATGGAGATACAGATTACAGCCCGCTCTCTCTCAAACTGTGACCAAAGGGCGAGGTAGTATGTATAGCCTGGCAACGATTGTCAGTACAGTTAGCTAAACCTCATACAGGTGTGGTACCAGGCTAGTAGTGTGAGTTATCAGGTGTTTATCAGTGCCATGCCACCTAGGATGCAGAGAAAATGTGGACTATTCAGTGGGTACACAGTGACAGGTAAGAAATGCCTTTGGCCTGTAACCACCTTAAACTTTTGACCCTTCAACCCAGTTCCTCTGAGAACACTTCACGTCCGCTGAAAACCCAGTTAGCTAATCTCATCTCAGGGCTTATAGGAAATCTGTCTCCCCTGTTTACCTTCCTACCGGCCTCTCAAACATCCTTGACCCGCTATCTAAACATTAATACACAGTTAACTCACAATGAAAAGAATAGCTGTCAAATCAGAGTTAAGAAATAAATCAATCATTGATATTACTGACTGTTGTTCTCCCAGACCATGGGTACATTCCAAATGATACCCTGTTCCCTATGGAGCCTGATCAAAAGTAGTGTACTATACATTACCAGGGATTATAAGCATGTAATCCTGCTTCCTTTCCTCCACACATGACACAGATACTCAGGCAGTACAGGCAGAGCGTGGAATCAGCCTTTCTCCCCTGTGTTTTGTACTGTAGAAGTGGTGGTCTTTTGGCATGGTACGTGCATGCATGTGTAGCACCTGTCCCTGCCAGTGAGGGTCCTTTGTCCTGCTGTGCCTCTCCAGGGTGGGCTGACCCGGTCCCATTAAAGAGTCAGGGGCCTTAGGAGGTAACTGTTTCCCCCCCCTTGCCTGAATTCCACTCCCAGCCCTTCCACTTCCAAAGAGAAGAGGATGTACATTAGAGCTGGATATTCAGGAGATGCAGCCAGTGTCTCTTCTAACCAAACACAACCAGAGATACAACCCAACTAAAACTGTATTATAGGTACCGTGTGTAGACTGTATATGATCTCAATCATTAAAGGGCAACTCAGGTACTTGAAGTCGGCTGCTTTTCACTTTTTATTGCCAGGAATATGATCGCTCATGGAGTACACACACCTGGTTTGTTTCCCAGGTTTAAAACGCTGATCTGAAACAGAACAACATTTCACTCAGGCCCCCAAGGACCGGAGCTGCCTTTCCCTGCCTGATTATAATCATTATTTACTAGAATCATGTGTTTAACAGACGGGTGGCAGGTTTTATTGGAATACAGAAATTATACTCTGACCTACTGTAGAGCTTGCTGAACATGCAGTCTAGCCCTGTAGGTGTAATTGTAACACTACAGTTAACACTATAGTTAACACTACGCTACCTCTTCCTAAAATGCTGCAGCACATCTGTTGCTATCAGTGTGACCTGGAATCCAGGTGAGTCCAGATGGGTCCAGGGAGGTAATAACAGGGTGTAGGGTCAACCCACTACTCTGTTCTCCTCTCATCCTCGTCCAGGACCCAGACCAGACCCGTCCCATGTCCCACTCTCATCAGAACCATAATCATACCTTACAGACCTTAGAGTGTTTTTGGAGATTTACAGACCAGTAACAGCACTGCATAAATACAAGACTGTAATTCTGCTCTACAAGCATTCTCATGTTTTACTATCCCACGCCATACCACACCCCTCCCCGGTTGCTCCATACCACACCTCTCCCCAGTGACTCCATACCACACCACTCCCCGGTGGCTCCATACCACACCTCTCCCAGGCAGAGATTCCCTTATGGCTGCATACCAACCTCCCTTGTGGCTCAACATACCAACACCCCTCTTGTGCTCCATACCAACACTCCCCGTCCCATACCAACCCTCCCGGTGGCCTCCATACCCCTCCTTGTGCTCATACACCCCTCCCTTGTGGCTCCACCTCGTCTCAACCACACCCCTCCATTTGCTCTACCACCCTTGGGCTCATACCCCCGGGGCTCCATACCACACCCTCCCCGGTGGCTCCATACCACACCCCTCCTTTTGCTGCCATACCACACTCCCTCCTTGCTTCCATACCACATACCCCTCCGCGGTGGCTCATAACCACCCTCTGCTCCAACCACCTCGGTGGCTCATACCACACCCCCTGTGGCCTCCCCACTTGTGGTCCAACCACCCCTGTGGCTCCATACACCACCCCCTGTCCCATCACCCTCCCGGTGGCTCCATACAACCCTCCCGGTGGATACCACCTCCGGTGGTTCCTTGAAATCCCTTGTGCTGCCTACAACTCCTGCTCCAACCACACCCCTCCCGTAGTATGAACACCCCTCCCTAGGCTCATACAACCTCTGTGCATACCACTCCTGTGCTTCCCCCCTGGGCTCTATAACCACCTCCTGTGGCTTCAAACCCTCCGTCTACCACACCCTCCTTGGGCTCCAATCCCACACACCTTCAACACCCTGCCTTGTCATACCCCCCTCTTGTGATATACCACACCCCTGTGGCTCCATACTCCCGTTCACATCCCCGCCATAACCTCGGTGTGAGGTTTGTGCAACATTGACTCTTTGCTGAAGTTGGACTTGCGCACCACAGATCTGATAACCGCAAGTGCTGGAGAATAGCAGCTAGCTTCCTGTGATTTGTCTGTAGGGGAAAGACACTGGCAGCTGCATAAACCCTGACACCGCAACACTCTTTTTCTAGGTTATGATCTCGACTCACACCGCACTTTGTAGCATCCCAACATGGAACCCTATTCCCTATAATGGTGCACTCTTCCTGACCCCAGAGCCCGTCAAAAAGTAGTGCACTATATAAGGGAGAGGGTGCCATTTGTGACACATGCTTTGTCCTAAGGTTTGTTTCTCTGACTAATAAAGGAGGACAGGTGTATTTGTCCTGTGTGTGCACCCTGTAGCCTATTACCAATTTCAAAGCACTTTCATACCTGACAACAATGCCTTCAACTAACCAATCCTCAGGTTTGTCTAAGCAACCAACAGTTTTTCCTTCTGGCTTGTCTAACTGGCTAATACAATGAGTTGATGAATAAATCCAATCCTTGAAAGTGTTATGGTATCTTTTGAGTCCAAGATAACTACATAAGTGTAAGAAGATAAATATTTACATCTCTTAACCTGTCTGCTAAACAGATATCAATCAGCCTGTCTCATAAACAGATATCAGCCTGTCGGTATAAACATAGATATCAGCCTGTCGGATAAATAGATATCAGCCTGTCGGATAAACATATATCAGCCTGTCGATAAACATAGATTCAGCCTGTCTGATAAACAATATCAGCCTGTCGATAAACATAGATATCAGCCTGTCTGATAAACATAGATATCAGCCTGTCTGATTAAACATAGATATCAGCCTGTCCTGATAAACATAGCTATCAGCCTGTCTGATAAACATAGATATCAGCCTGTCTGATAAACATAGATATCAGCCTGTCTGATAAACAGATATCAGCTGTCGGATAAACATAGATATCAGCCTGTCTGATAAACATAGATATCAGCCTGTCGGATAAACATAGATATTCACCCTGTCTGATAAACATAGATATCAGCCTGTCGGATAAACATAGATATCAGCCTGTCTGATAAACATAGATTATAGCCTGTCTGATAAAAGTATCAGCTCTGTTCTGAATAAACATAGATATCAGCCTGTCGGATAAACATGATATCAGCCTGTCAGATAAACAGATATCAGCCTGTCTGATAAACATAGATATCAGCCTGTCTGATAACCATAGATATCAGCGTGTCAGATAAACATAGCTATCAGCCTGTCGGATAAAACATGATAGTTCAGCCTGTCGGATAAACAGATATCAGCCTGTTCAGATAAACATAGATATCAGCCTGTCGGATAAACATAGATATCAGCCTGTCTGAATAAACAATATCAGCCCTGTCGGATAAAAACATAGATATCAGCCTGTCTGATAAACAGATTATCAGGCCTGTCGATAAACATAGATATCAAGCTGTCGGTGATAAGCGTACACCAATCAGATATCAGCTGTCGGATAAACACTAAGATATCAGCCTGTCTGATAAACATAGATATCAGCCTGTCGTAAACAAGAATCAGGCCTGTGATAAACAGATATCAGCGATGCGGATAAACATAGATCAGCCATGTCTGATAAACAGATATCAGCCTGTCGGATAAACAGATATCAGCCTGTCCTGATAACATAGATATCAGCCTGTCTGATAAACATAGATATCAGCCTGTCTGATAAACATAGATATCAGCCTATCTGATAAACTTATGCTATCAGCCTGTCGGATAAACATAGATATCAGCCTGTCGGATAAACATAGATATCAACAGCTTTGTCGATAAACATAGATATCAGCCTGTCGGATAAACATAGATATCATGCCTGTCGATAAACAGATATCAGCCTGTCTGATAAACATAGATATCAGCCTGTCGGATAAACATAGATATCAGCCTGTCTGATAACAGATATCAGCCTGTCTGATAAACTAGATATCAGCCTGTCGATAAACATAGATATCAGCCTGTCTGATAAACAGATATCGCCTGTCGGATAAACAGATATCAGCCTGTCTGATAAACATAGATATCAGCCTGTCTGATAAATCAGATATCAGCCTGTCTGCTAAACATAGATATCAGCCTGTCGGATAAACATAGATATCAGCCTGTCGGTAAACATAGAGTATCTGCCTGTTCGGATAACAGATATCAGCCTGTTCGATTAAACATAGATATCAGCCTGTCTCAGCTGATTATAAACATAGATATCAGCCTGTCGGATAACATAGATATCATATCGCCTGTCTGATAAACATAGATATCAGCCTGTCTGAATAAACATAGATATCAGCTGTCTGATAAACATGAGATATCAGCTTGTCTGAAATACAGATAGATATCAGCCTGTCTGTATAAACATAGATATCAGCCTGGTCTGATAAACAGATATCAGCCTGTCTGATAAACATAGTATCACCTGTCTGATAACATAGATATCAGCCTGTCTGATAAACATAGATATCAGCCTGTCTATAAACATAGATATCAGCCTGTCTGATAAACAGATTATCAGCCTGTCTGATAAACATAGATATCACCCTGTCTGATAAACATAATATCAGCCCTGTCTGATAAACATAGATATCAGCCTGTCTTATAAACATAGATATCAGCCCTGTCTGATAAAGCATAGATTATCAGCCTGTCTGATAAACATAGATATCAGCCTGTCTGATACACATGATATCAGCCCTGTCTGATAAACAAGATATCAGCCTGTCTGATAAAAGATATAGCCTGTCTATAAACATAGATATCAGCCTGTCTGATAAACATAGATATCAGCCTGTCTTATAAACATTGATAGCTGTTTGATAAACGATATCAGCCTGTCTGAAACAATAGATATCAGGCCTGTCTGATAAAAATACAGCTGTCATAACATAGATATCAGCCTGTCTGATAAACAGATATTCAGCCTGTCTGATAAACATAGATCATCAGCCTGTCTCTAAACATAGATATCAGCCTGTCGGATAAACATAGATTTATCAGCCTGTCGGAATAAACATAGATATCTGCCTGTCGATAAACAGATATCCAGCCTGTCAGATAACACATAGATATCAGCCTGTGGATAAACAAGATATCAGTCCTGTCGGATAAACATAGATATCAGCCTGTCTGATAAACATAGATATCAGCCTGTCTGATAAACATAGATATCAGCCTTGTCTGATAAACATAGATATCAGCTTGTCTGATAAACGAATCAGCCTGTCTGAAAACATAGATATCAGCCTGTCTGATAAACATAGATATCAGCCTGTCTGATAAACATCAGATATCACCCCTGTCTGATAAACATAGATATCAGCCCTGTCTGATAAACATAGATATCAGCCTGTTGATAAACATAGATATCAGCTGTCTGACTAAACAGATATCAGCCTGTCTGATAAACATAGATATCACCCTGTCTGATAAACATAGATATCAGCCTGTCTTAATAAACATTAGATATCAGCCTGTCTGATAAACATAGATATCAGCCTGTCTGATAAACATAGATACAGCCTGTCTGATAAACAGATATCAGCCTGTGATAAACAAGATATCAGCCTGTCTGATAACAGATATAAAGCCTGTCTGATAAACATAGATATCAGCCTGTCTTGATAAACATAGATCTCAGCCTGTGTCTTGATAAACATGATATCCGCCTGTCTGATAAATAGATATTCAGCCTTTCTATAACCATAGATATAGCCTGTCTGATAAACATAGATATCACCTGTCGGATAACCATAGATATCAGCTGTCTGATAAACAGACTATCCAGACCCTGTCGGATAAACATGATTGCAGCCTGTCGATAAACAGATATCACCGTGTCGGATAAACATAGATATCAGCCTGTCGGATAAAACATATATCAGCCTGTTGATAACAGATATCAGCCTGTCGGATAAACAGATATCAGCCTGTCTGATAAACATAGAATATCAGCTGTTTGATAAACATAGATATCACGCCTGTCTGAATAAACATAGATATCACCTGTCTGATAAACATAGATATCAGCTGTCTGATAACATAGATATCAGCCTGTCTGATAAACATAGATATCAGCCTGTATCCTGTAAAAACAGATATCAGCCTGTCTGAATAAACATAGATATCACCCTGTCTGAAAAACTAGATATCAGCCTGTCTATAAACATTAGATATCAGCCTGTCTGATAAACATAGATATCAGCCTGTCTGATAAACATGATATCAGCCTGTCTTGATAAACAGATATCAGCCTGTCTGAATAAACTATAGATATCAGCGCTGTCTCATAGACAGATATCGCCTGTCTGATAAACAAGATATCAGCCTGTCGTAAACAGATATCAGCCTGTCTATAAACATAGATATCAGCCTGTCTTGATAAAAGATATCAGCTGTCTGATAAACATAGATATCAGCCTGTCTGAAAACATAATATCAGCCTGTCGGATAAACATAGATATCAGCCTGTCTGATAAACAGATATCAGCCTGTCGGATAAACATTGATATCAGCCTGTCGGATAAACATAGATATCACCGTGTCGGATAAACATAGATATCAGCCTTGTCGGATAAACATAGATATCAGCCTGTCTGATAAACGATATCAGCCTGTCGGATAAACAGATATCAGCCTGTCTGATAACATAGATATCAGCCTGTCTGATAAACATAGATATCAGCCTGTCTGATAAACATAGATATCGCCTGTCGGATAACATAAGATATCAGCCTGTCGGATAAACATAGATATCAGCCTGTCGGATAAACAGATATCTGCTGCTATAACAAGATATCAGCCGTCGGATAAACATAGATCAGCTGTCGATAACATAGATATCAGCCTGTCTGATAAACATAGATATCAGCCTGTCTGATAAACATAGTATCAGCCCTGTCTGAATAAACATAGATATCAGCCTGTCTGATAAACATGATATCAGCCTGTCTGATAAACCATAGATATCACCCTGTCTGATAAACATAGATATCAGCCTGTCTGAATAAACATAGATATCAGCCTGTCTTATAAACATATGATATCAGCTGTCTGATAACATTAGATATCAGCCTGTCTGATAAAACAGATATCAGCCTGTCTTGATAAACATAGATATCAGCCTGTCTGATAACAGATATCAGCCTGTCTGATAAAATAGTATCAGCCTGTCTGATAAACATAGATATCAGCCTGTCTGATAAACATAGATATCAGCCTGTCTATAAACATGATATCAGCCTGTCTGATAAACATAATATCAGCCTGTCTGATAAACAGATATCAGCCTGTCTGATGAAACATAGATATTCAGCCTGTCTTATAACATAGATTCAGCCTGTCTTGATAAACAGATATCAGCCTGTCTGATAACAGATATCAGCCTGTCTTATAACACATAGATATCAGCCTGTCTATGCTAAAACACTATAGCCTGTACTAAACAGATCAGACCTGTCGAATAAACATAGATATCAGCCTGTCATATAACACAGATATCAGTGTCGGATAAGCTTATCAGTGCGATAACATAATATACTCGGTATACGATCGCGTTCGGATAAACATAGATAATCCAGCCTGTCTGAAAAGATATCAACCTGGATAAAGATATCAGCCTGTCTGATAAAACAAGAATATCAGCCTGTCGGATAAACATAGATATCAGGCCTGTCTGATAAACATAGATATCAGCCGTTCGTGATAAACCAAATATCGCAGCCTGTCTGATAAACATAGATATCAGCCTGTCTGATAAACATTACGATATCAGCCTGTCTAAAGATACACTATTATAACAAGTATAGCGTCGGATCAAGATATCAGCCTGTCGATAAACATAATCAGCCTGAGATACATGCGCCGTCGGCATCATGATATCAATCCGTGATAAAGATATCAGCCGCGATATAAACGCTTAGTAAACATAGAATAGCAGCCTGTCTGATAAACAAGATATCAAGCCTCTTCACTTAAACATAGATATCACGCCTGATTCTGATAAACAGATATCTAGCCTGTCTGATAAACATAGATACAGCTGCGAATAACAGATATCGCCTGTCTGATAAACATAGATGAATCTCAGCCTGTCTGAAACAAATATCAGCCTTGCTAACTATTACGCTATAAACATAGATATCCCCGGTGGGGTCGTGCAGTAAAGTGACACGTCGGAGCCTGTCGTGATAAACATAGAGTATCAGTCGGTACATCGCTCTCTGAAAACATAATATTCAGCCTGTCGGATACAACATTAGATTAATCAGCCTGTCGTAAGATAAATCAGACTTCGAACTACAGCCTGTACGATAGAACAATTCACCCTGAATAAATCAAACCCTGTCGATAAAACAAGGTCAAAAGATATCAGCCGAGAAATGATACGGGCCAAAAACAAGATTATCAGCCGTGTCGGATAAACATAGTATCCTAGCCTGTCGGTAATAAACAGATATCAGCCTGTCGAATAAACAGATTCAGCCTGTCGTGATAAACTAGAATATCAGCCGTCGTAACATAGATATCAGCCTGTCTGAACATACATAGATCAGCTCTAACCTAGTATCGTGCTAAACACAAGATATCAGCCTGTCGATAAACATAATACTCATCGCCTGTCTGAACTAATATCTGCGGATAAACATAGATATCAGCCTCAGTCGGATAAACATAGATATCAGCCTGTCTGGATAAACATAGTATCAGCCTGTCTGATAAACATATGATATCAGCCTGTCTGATAAACATGATATCAGCCCTTCGGATAAACATAGATATCAGCTGCTGATAACAGATAATCAGCCTCTTCTGATAAACATAATATCCACACCTGTCTATAAACATAAGATATCAGCCTGTCTGAAAACATAGATATCAGCCTGTCTGATAAACAGTAATAATCAGCCTGTCCTGATGAAACATAGA
>NC_036841.1:5975187-5983683 GCF_002910315.2 Salvelinus sp. IW2-2015 | reverse complement strand
CCTCCCGGTTGTCCATACCACACCCCTCCCGTCGTCCTATCCCCACATCTCCGGTGGCCCATACACATCCTCCCCGGTGCTCATAACCACACCTCTCCCCGGTGGCCATACCACACATCCTCCTCCTTGTGGCTCCATACCAATCACCCTCCGTGTGGCTCCATACCACACCCTCCTTGTGGCTCATGACCACACCTCCCCTTGTGGCTCCATACCACACCCTCCTTGTGGCTCCATACACCCCTCCTTGTTCCATACCACACCTCCCTTTCTTCCATACCACACCCTCCCTTGTGGCTCCATACCCACACCCCTCCCTTGTGGCTCATACCAACACCCCTCCTTGTGGGCTCCATACCACACCCCTCCCGGTGGCTCTCCATGACACACCCCTCCTTGTGGCTCCATACCACACCCTCCCTTGTGGCCTCATACCACACCTCTCCCCGGTGGCTCACAACCACACCCCTCTCCCGCGTGGCTCCATACCAACCATCCCGGTGGCTCCATACACACACCCTCCCCGGTGGCTTCCATACCACACCCTCCCCGGTGGCTCATACCACACCCTCCTGGCTCCATCCATGGCTCTTACACCCCCCCTGTGGCTCCATACCACACCCTCCCTTGTGGCTCCATACCAACCCCTCCCTTGTGGCTCCATACACACCCCTTGCCCTACTCCCGGTGGCTCCATACCACACCCCCTCCCTTCGTGGCTCCATACGCACACCCCTCCCCTTGTGGCTCATGACCACACCCCTCCCTTGTTGGCTCATACCACAACCCCTCCCGTTGCTCCATACCACACCCCTCCCTTGTGGCTCATACCACACCGCTCCCTTGTGGCTCTTCCATACCACACCCCCCCTTGTGGCTCCATACCACACCCTCCTTGTGGCTCCATACCACCACCCCTCCCTTGGTGGCTCATACCACACCCTCCCTGGTTACCCCTGTGCTCCATAACCACAACCCTCTCCCTTGTGGCTCATCACATCCCTCCCTTGTGGCTCCACTACCACACCCCTCCCTGTGGCTAGATATCAGCCTGTCTGATAAACATAGATATCAGCCTGTCTGATAAACAGATATCAGCCTGTCTGATAAACATAGATATCAGCCTGTCTTATAAACATAGATATCAGCCTGTCTGATAAACAGATATCAGCCTGTCTGATAAACAGATATCAGCCTGTCTTATAAACATAGATATCAGCCTGTCTTATAAACATAGATATCAGGCATTTTGCTTCACACAGTATGCAGTCACAGAAATCTCTCTTATTTCACATGCTTTGAAAAGCTCTTCATGTATCATTTCCTCTTGCAGTGTTTATTTATATTAAGTCAATGCATCAGATAAAAGGAGTGCTTTAGCTACTACAGTACTACTACAGTACTGCTACAGTATTGTTTTATCAGATGGACAGATTAGTTCTATGCAGAGCTATTTTTCAGCCAGTATTAGCCTCTTCTCCTCCTCTCTCTGCTCTCCTCCTCTCCTATCTTCCTATTTATCTGTGTCACTTTGAGATGAGAAACCCAGCTAACTAACAGCCTAGAGGTGTGATCATCATCGTCATGGAAACAGGGTATATGCCTGTGGCGATATCACTACCATTGAATTCATTCATGTATTCACCATGGCTGTGGCTGAAATGGCGTCCTGTGTAGGGCACTTCTTTGGCCTCATGGGCTCTATTAAAAAATAGTGTGCTATATAGGAAATATGGTTCCATTTGGGACAGAATCTAGCAGCTTCATTAAATAGTACCCGCAAAACACCAGTCTCAACGTCAACAGTGAAGAGGTGACTCCGGGATGCTGGCCTTCTAGGCAGAGTTGCAAAGAAAAAGTCATATCTCAGACTGGCCAATAAAAATAAAAGATTAAGATGAGCAAAAGAACACAGACACTGGACAGAGGAACTATGCCTAGAAGGCCAGCATCCCTGAGTCGCCTCTTCACTGATAAAGTTGAGACCGGTGTTTTGCGGGTACTATTTAATGAAGCTGCCAGTTGAGGACTTGTGAGGCGTCTGTTTCTCAAACTAGACACTCTAATGTACTTCTATTCTTGCTCAGTTGTGCACCGGGGCCCCCCCACTCCTCTTTCTATTTTGGTTAGAGCCAGTTTGCTCTGTTCTGTGAAGGGAGTAGTACACAGCGTTCTACCAGATCTTCAGTTTCTTGGCAATTTCTCGCATGGAATAGCCTTCATTTCTCAGAACAAGAATAGACTGACGAATTTCAGAAGAATGTTCTTTGTTTCTGGCCATTTTGAGCCTGTAATCGAACCCACAAATGCTGATGCTCCAGATACTCAACTTGTCTAAAGAAGGCCAGTTTATTGCTTCTTTAATCAGAACAGCAGTTTTCAGCTGTGCTAGCTTCATTTCAAAAGGGGTTTCTAATGATCAATTAGCCTTTTAAAATGATAAACTTGGATTAGCTAACACAACGTGCCATTGGAACACAGGAGTGATGGTTGCTGATAATGGGCATCTGTAGGCCTATGTAGATATTCCATTAAATATCTGCCGTTTCCAGCTACAATAGTCATTTACATTAACAATGTCTACACTGTATTTCTTATCAATTTGATGTTATTTTAATGGACAAAAAAAAACAAGGACATTTCTAAGTGACCCCAAACTTTTGAACGGTAGTGTATACCTCCAGTTCCTCTGTGATGGACCAGGCTTCTGCTGTTCAGTAGTCTGGAGAGAAGGGTTGGTTTGATCCATTTTCACACACACAAAAAATGAGTAAAGCCCTCATTGATATAATTCAGAGCCAACAACTGCCACTCCAATTTTACCTCAAAGTTGTTTATTTTCCCAGAACATACAGTAAATGAGCCCAGGGTCCTGCTCTTACTGTGAGGGCCGTTACGCTCAATCAACACCCTCCCTGTGTTTCTGGTTGTTTGAGTCAGCTGTGATGTTAGTTGACAGAAACTTCCCAAGAGACAGCCCAGTTCACAGCACGCAAAGTACAGAGAGGGAAAGAGGAACAAAGAGAGCGAGAAGAAGAGGGTGAGAGAGAGTCAGAGGAACAGAACAGTGTGGGGGAGATTGACTGTAGCGGAATCTGGGCTCAGGAAAGTACTAATTGCAGACAGGCAGGCCTGGAATCCTCCAACTCCTCTGCGTACGCACACACACGCACACACAAACACTCTTCTACCACAGTCGACTACACTGCACCGGCTCCTTTCAACCAGACACAGAAATAGAGCCTTCAGGCTTCTAGTCTTTACATTTATATTCTGTAATAACATCCCCTCAAATGTACCATACTGTAATGCAGGGGCTATAAGTGCTGGAAATGACTAGTGTTGAGGTTAGTGCCGGCTAGTGGCTCAATGTGCAGTCATTTAGCTATGTCGTCAGAAGTAACTGTATTTGAAATGTGGGTTATTACAAATTCAACTCAAAAGTTAGATCAGACGGTTTCCAGTTGTGAAGCTGACTGAAACAAGATCCTGATGTACGACATCTTCCTGTGTTTCCTCTCCTCCACAGCTCCAGGATTCTACTTCGGCGACACAGACTACCGTGTGGATGAGAGTGATGGTTATGTGGAGGTCAAGGTGTATAGGACAGGCACTGACCTCTCTAAAACAGCCACGGTCACTGTACGCTCCAGGAAAACAGACCCTGTCTCTGCTGAAGGTAGAGACAATACAGTCATTAGATCATTTATTTTGGTACTGTCCATACGTAGCTCGTTTTTGGTCACAGGTCCAGGAATGGCTGAAGAATTGCAACATTTACCTAGATCTAATTTACCTACTGGGTGATTTGAAAAGTCATAGTCAATCAATCAATAATATAATAATTATTTTAGCAAAAATGTGTATGTTTAATTTACAATCTGTAGAAGCTATGAGAATAGAAATGTTCAGTACTTTTGTGAAGCATCACAGCACAGTTGAATAATATATAGCAAAGAGAAATCCAAAATGGATGGTGTTAAGAGATGGATGGGAGGGGTTGTATGGATCTGAAGGGTGGGACTAATAACAAGATAACCCATGTAACACATACAGGGTCTGTAAAATGTATATAGGTTCAGAAATGTTGTGAAATAGCACAGTTACAAATAGAAATTAAACTGGATGGACATCAGAAATAGAGGAAGGACTAAAAACAAACAAAATATAACTATTGTAAAATAGATTGTGTCTGTGAAATGTGTATAAGATATATAAACTGAAAGTAGAAGCCTAAGTGTTATTGTTTATTAGTTTACTCCAATTGGAGGAGGGGTGGTAGGGTTTGCGGGGGAAAATAAAGGTATATTCAAAAAAAAGTATGTATATGTACATGTATGAAGGTATGAATGTTTGAATGTATGATTGTATATGTATGAATGTTTATGTATACATACATAACCATATATATATATATATGTGTGTGTGTATATGCATGTATGACAGTTGAAGTCGTAAGTTTACATACACTTAGGTTGGAATCATTAAAACTCGTTTTTCAACCACTCCACAAATGTCTTGTTAACAAACTATAGTTTTGGCAAGTCGGTTAGGACATCTACTTTGTGCATGACACAAGTAATTTTATTTTAAAAAGTATTTGTGTTATGCACAAGGTAGATGTCCTAACTGACTTGCCAAAACTATAGTTGGTTAACAAGACATTTGTGGAGTGGTTGAAAAACGAGTTTTAATGATTCCAAGTGTATGTAAACTTCCGACTTCAACTGTATATGGATATATATTTTTACCCCAAAAATATATGGGGGATTGGAAATGATGCGGACAATTACATTGATGGAAGCAACAAACTTACAGCAATATTAAAGCTGATCCAGCCCTTAAAAAACAACAACACTGCACACTGAATGTCTATGACAGTACACTGTCTGCTGAAGGTAGGTGCTCCAGTCCCTGTCCCTACAATACAACACACTGCTCTCACACAGGGTACTGCACTACAATACATTGTATTTGTGTTACAGCACACTGGCTTTACCGCTGTGTTTATAGAATCATATAGAGCTTAGGGAAGGTTAACCAGGTGGAACAATATGCTTTAGTCCTCCTCAGGGCTAGTCTGTCTGACTGTCACTCTGTTGTTGTGGAAGTAGAGAGAACACCCAGAGTCCACCTCAGGGTTAGTCTGTCTGACTGTCACTGGTCCTCTTGTTGTTGTGGAAGTAGAGAGAACACCAGAGTCCACCTCAGGGTTAGTCTGTCTGACTGTCACTCTGTTGTTGTGGAAGTAGAGAGAACACCCAGAGTCCACCTCAGGGTTAGTCTGTCTGACTGTCACTCTGTGTTGTGGAAGTAGAGAGAGAACCCCAGAGTCCACCTCAGGGTTAGTCTGTCTGACTGTCACTCGTTTGTTGTGGAAGTAGAGAGAACCCCAGAGTCCACCTCAGGGTTAGTCGTCTGACTGTCACTCGTGTTGTTGAAGTAGAGAGAACCCCAGAGTCCACCTCAAATCAAATCAAAATCAAATCAAAATCAAAATCAATTTTAATTAAGTCACATACACATGGTTAGCAGTGTTAAGCGAGGTGTAGCGAAATGCTTGTGTTCTAGTTCCGACAATGCAGTAATAACAACAGTAATCTAACCTTAACAATTCCACAACTACTACCTTACACACACACACAAGTGTAAAGGGATAAAGAATATGTACATAAAGATATATGAATGAGTGGTGGTACAGAACGCATGGCAGATGCAGTAGATGGTTAAGAGTACGGTATATACGTATGAGATGAGTACTGTAGGGTATGGTAAACATAAAGTGGCATAGTTTTAAAGTGGCTAGTGGTACATTGTATTGCATAAAGATGGCAAGATGCAGTAGATGATATAGAGTACAGTATATACATATGAGATGGTATGTAGGGTATGTAAACATTGTATTAAGTGGCATTGCTTAAGTGGCTAGTGGTACATTTTTACATAATTTCCATCAATTCCCATTTTTAAAAGTGGCTGGAGTTGAGTCAGTATGTTGGCAGCGGCCGCTAAATGTTAGTGGTGGCTGTTTAACAGTCTGATGGCCTTGAGATAGAAGCTGTTTTTCAGTCCGTCGTCCCTGCTTTGATGCACTGTACTGACTCGCCTTCTGGATGATAGCGGGGTGAACAGGCAGTGGCTTGGGTGGTTGTTGTCCTTGATGATCTTTATGGCCTTCCTGTGACATCGGTGTGTAGGTGTCCTGGAGGGCAGGTAGTTTGCCCCTGGTGATGCGTTCTGCAGACCTCACTACCCTCTGGAGAGCCTTACGGTTGTGGGCGGAGCAGTTGCCGTACCAGCGGTGATACAGCCGACAGGATGCTCTCGATTGTGCATCTGTAGAAGTTTGTGAGTGCTTTTGGTGACAAGCCGAATTCTTCAGCCTCCTGAGGTTGAAGAGGCGCTGCTGCGCCTTCTTCACAACGCTGTCTGTGTGGGGGACAATTCAGTTTGCCGTGATGTGTAACCGAGGAACTTAAAACTTTCACCTTCTCCACTACTGACCCGTCGATGTGGATAGGGGGGTGCTCCCTCTGCTGTTTCCTGAAGTCCACAATCATCTCCTGTTTTTGTTGCCGTTGAGTGTGAGGTTATTTTCCTGACAACCACACTCCGAGGGCCTCACCTCCTCCCTGTAGGCCGTCTCGTCGTTGTTGGTAATCAAGCCTACCACTGTAGTGTCATCCGCAAACTTGATATTGAGTTGGAGGCGTGGCATGGCCACGCAGTCGTGGGTGAACAGGGAGTACAGAGAGGCTCAGAACGCACCCTGTGGGGCCCAGTGTTGAGGATCAGCGGGGTGGAGATGTTGTTACCTACCCTCACCACCTGGGGGCGGCCCGTCAGGAAGTCCAGGACCCAGTTGCACAGGGCGGGGTCGAGACCCAGGGTCTCGAGCTTGATGACGAGTTTGGAGGGTACTATGGTGTTAAATGCTGAGCTGGAATCGATGAACAGCATTCTCACATGGGTATTCCTCGTTCCAGATGGGTTAGGGCAGTGTGCAGTGTGGTTGCGATTGCGTCGTCTGGGACCATTGGGTCGGTAAGCAAATTGGAGTGGGTCTAGGGTGTCCGGTAGGGTGGAGGTGATATGGTCCTTGACTAGTCTCTCAAAGCACTTCATGATGACGGAAGTGAGTGCTACGGGGCGGTAGTCGTTTAGCTCAGTTACCTTAGCTTTCTTGGGACAGGAACAATGGTGGCCCTCTTGAAGCATGTGGGAACAGCAGACTGGGATAAGGATTGATTGAATATGTCCGTAAACACACCAGCCAGCTGGTCTGCGCATGCTCTGAGGACGCGGCTGGGAAGCCGTCTGGGCCTGCAGCCTTGCGAGGGTAACACGTTTAAATGTTTACTCACCTCGGCTGCAGTGAAGGAGAGCCCGCAGGTTTTGGTAGGGGGCCGTGTCAGTGGCACTGTATTGTCCTCAAAGCGGGCAAAAAAGTTGTTTAGCCTGTCTGGGAGCAAGACATCCTGGTCCGCGACGGGGCTGGTTTTCTTTTTGTAATCCGTGATTGACTGTAGACCCTGCACATACCTCTTGTGTCTGAGCTGTTGAATTGCGACTCGATTTTGTCTCTGTACTGAGACTTAGCCTGTTTGATTGCCTTGCGGAGAGAATAGCTACACTGTTTGTATTCGGTCATGCTTCCGGTCCCCTTGCCCTGGTTAAAAGCAGTGGTTCGCGCTTTCAGTTTCACGCGAATGCTGCCGTCAATCCACGGTTTCTGGTTTGGGAGTTTTTATCGTTGCTTGGGGTACACATCGTCAATGCACTTCCTAAATGAACTCGCTCACCGAATCAGCATATTCGTCAATATTGTTGTTGGACGCGATGCGGAACATATTCCAATCCGCGTGATCGAAGCAGTCTTGAAGCGTGGATTCAGATGGTCGGACCAGCGTTGAACAGACCTGAGCGCGGGAGCTTGTTGTTTGAGTTTCTGTTTGTAGGCTGGAATCAACAAAATGGAGTCGTGGTCAGCTTTTCCGAAAGGGGGCGGGGGAGGCCTTATAAGCGTCGCGGAAATTAGTATAACAATGGTCTAGTGTTTTTCCAGCCCTGGTAGCACAATCGATATGCTGATAGAATTTAGGGAGTTTGTTTTTAGATTAGCCTTGTTAAAATCCCCAGCTACGATGAATGCAGCCTCAGGGTGTGTGGTTTCCAGTTTACAAAGAGTCAGATAAAGTTCGTTCAGGGCCATCGATGTGTCTGCTTGGGGGAATGTATACGGCTGTGATTATGATTGACGAGAATCCTTGGTGATAATGCGGTCGACATTTGATTGTGAGGAGTTCTAGATCAGGTGAACAGAACGACTTGAGTTCTTGTGTGTTGTTATGATGATCACACCACTTCTCGTAATCATAAGGCATACCCCCCGCCCCTCTTCTTACCGGAAAGATGTTTGTTTCTGTCGGCGCGATGCATGAAGAAACCAGCTGGCTGCACCGACTCCGTTAGCGTCCCTGAGTTAGCCATGTTTCC
>NC_036841.1:5967556-5972187 GCF_002910315.2 Salvelinus sp. IW2-2015 | reverse complement strand
AACCCCAGTCTGGTAGCTGTTGGAAGGTACAGAGGAGGGTAGGCCTACAGGGTTGGCAGGGACAGGGTTGGGAGGGACAGGGTTGGGAGCAGTGTTGGTGATAAAGCTGGATTGAGTGAAGACAGAGGAATGTAGACTGAATCCCTCACACTCTGGTGTTTAAGTCTGGATAGAGAGACTATACTGTATATATAGCTCCTGAAAGTAAAACCTTCTCCCTGCCTGCAGCCTTCCTCATATCACCTGCCCCGAGCACTCATATCGCTCTCTCACTCCTCCTTCCCCTCACTCCTCTTTCACCTCCTCCCCTTCTCCCTCCCCCTTTCTCTCTCCCTCCCCACTCTCTCTCTCACTCCTCCTTCCCCTCACTCCTCTTTCACCTCCTCCCCTCCTCCCTCCCCCTTTCTCTCTCCCTCCCCACTCTCTCTCTCACTCCTTAATTCTCTCTTCTCCTGCCCGCAGCAAAATATTGTTTCTATCCTATCTAATCTGTTGAGGTTAAGTGGTAATGCCGTCCCAAGCACATACGCATACTGTAGCTTTATAATACAGTCCCAAGCGGAGGTACACACAAAGCTGGTTCAGAAACACATAGCTGGGTCTGTGGGTCAGACGTCCATAGCAGGGTTGGTCCTGAATGGCACCCTGTTCTCTATATAGGTCACTACTTTTGATCTGGGTCCAAAAGTATATAGGGAATAGGGTGCCATTTGGGACGCACCCTAGGTCAGAGGTACAGGAAGCAGTCGGGGGTAAAGGCCATGCCATCAACACCCTGCCTCTTCATAGCTCTGAGTGGATGAAGAACATGTTTACACCCTCCCGGGGGCCTAGGGAGATATCAGATGTCTCACACTACTGCAGCCTTAATCCTGACACAGATTCCTAGTGCTCTCGCACTGCTATGTACTGTTGAGAGGAAGCAACATTTGATCAACATGTTGTGATGTTGATCAAATCCAGCAGTAGGATTGCTGCTCTAGGATCAGTTTAGCCTTTTAGATCAAAATGAATAAGATTATTTAATGACAGGGAGGACCTGATCTGAAATCAGCACTCCTACTCTGAGACACTTGATACATACAGCCCCAGGTGTTAAAATATCATCAAATACTTTAATCCTCTCATCCCTCTCTCTTTTCTCGCTCCTCTAGCCGGTGTGGACTACGTAGGGATCAGTCGTAACCTGGACTTTGCCCCGGGGGTCAGCCAGCAGACGTTCAGGGTGACCATCCTGGATGACCTGGGTCAGCCGGTGCTGGAGGGGACCGAGACATTCGAGCTGGTCCTCCGCATGCCCATGAACGGCATCCTGGGAGAACCGGGGAAGGCCACCATCCTCATCAACGACTCCGTCTCCGACCGTGAGTGAATCGGGCTGATATTGGTTGTGTCCCAAATGCCACCCTATTCCCTATATAGTGCACTACTTTTGGCCAGGGCCCATAGGCTCTGGTCAAAATTWGTGCACTATGTAGGGAATAGGGTGCCATTTGGGACACKATCCTAGTCACAACGTATCTGACTGTGAGTGAACCTATCTGATTTGTTAGAATGCGTCTAATTATCAATGAGATCTAATATAGATTAAAACGAGCAATGGCATTTCATTCAGGAGTTTAGAAAACATATCATACCTTGCTCTGACAAAACAGGGCATCTCTGAAACACATCAACACCAATAAAGATGATTGAACAACGCTGCCACCTAAAGCTTTGGTATCACGTTACTGTAAGTGTCTTTATCAAAGCATTTATAAAGCCTTTTTAAAGGCTTATAGTGCATTATACGATCAGCTGTAGACAGTTATGAGCATTATGTCATGGTTATGATCAACACTGTTTCACGATGCACTTGATATAACGTCGATGATTTCTTGATGTGATTGTCCTCTAACAGTGCCCAAGGTGCAGTTCCGTGATGCCATGTACATGGGGCATGAGAGCTCCGGTCAGATCTCAGTCATGGTTTATCGTAGTGGAGACATCAGTTACAGGTCAACGGTCCGCTGTTACACCAGACAGGGCACCGCTCAGGTTATGATGGACTTCAACGAACGACCCAACACAGATGCTTCCATCATCACCTTCCTACCAGGTAACACTGAAATCTATTCTGTAAAAGACTGTAGAAGACCAGGAAACACACTGACACAAGACACACCTCATAGGCCAAAAGGATATAGTTTCTCTGCGCATTTTGGAACCCTTCAAAATATTAGATTTTTCAACAACTGGTTACCCCTTTTTGCTAATCTCTTTCGATCTCAATCTCTCTCTCTCTCTTTCTCCTCCCATCTCCATCTCTCTATCCCTCCCCTCTCTCTCCAGGAGAGGTGGAGAAGCCGTGTGTTCTGTCTCTGGTTGATGACACGGAGCATGAGGAGGAGGAGGAGCTGAGGCTGGTGTTGGGGTCGCCCCGCAGTGAGTCTCCGTTCGGAGCGTCCATCGGGAAACAGAACGAGACTCTGGTCAAGATCATGGACGACGCAGACAGTAAGACTGACTGACTCACAGATGGAATCATTTCATCTGTAGACAATAAAATAAGTTGCACACTCTATAATAGTCCCAGATACATATTGCATTACTTTTTTCATTTTCTCTCATGATCTGCTAGTCTGCAACCTGTTAACTTGTTTTGGTGTGTGTCTTCAGCTCATTCTACTCTGTTAGTCTGTAACCTTGTTTAGTTCATATCACATGTCACACTGCTCCATGTCTGACTCTGTGACTCTCATCCATGTTATCCCCAGAGGCCATCATCAAGTTTGGGGAGACTAAGTTCAGTGTGAGTGAGCCTAGCGGGGCAGGCCAGGTGTCCATGGTGAAGATCCCAGTGCTGAGGGTAGGAGACACCTCCAAGGTCTCTGTGGTCCGCGTCCACACCAAGGACGGATCAGCCACCTCCGGAGAGGACTACCATCCTGTATCTGAAGGTGAGAAATATTACAACACCTCACACATCAACCTCTCACGTCAATAAGGCCATGTGTTTTTCCTGATAATGTGATCTGATTAGGAAAATATCCTGACCCTAATACTATATAAATAATCAACTTGATAAGGTAACTCGGTCAGCATCTGCAGTGTATAGATGTTTCCTGTTTAACCTAGAGCCGTGCTGTTGTTGTTGTTTACCCCAGATATTGAGTTCAAGGAGGGTGACACAGAGCACTACATCGAGGTGGAGATCTTGTATGATGGAGTCAGAGAGATGAGAGAAGCCTTCACGGTCCACCTGAAACCTGATGAGAACATGGTGGCTGAGACGCAGGTGAGGACTGGAACAACAACATCACATAGACTCAGCAATATGACGTTGACACAAGTAGCAGGATGAACGGAGAATATCGCAGATAAGCACGATGCAGTCACGCAGAGTATTTGCGCATGTGCTCGGGTACACTTCACTTACCTTCAACGTGAAAGCTGAGGGACAAGAACAAGAGAGAAGTTTAGTTGTCGCGTTAGTCGCCCCTGATATTGCTGTTTACGTCGTACATCACTACCTTTAACAACACTTTTCTTTTTGATCTGTTTATGTTCTGTCCGTCCCCAGATGAGTAAGGCCATTATCTACATAGAGGAGACCAACAGCATGGCGGATGTCACCTTCCCCTCCGTCCCCCAGGTGTTCTCCCTACTGCAGTATGACGACACCTCCAGAGCCAGACACACCCCCCCAGTGGCAGGCTACCCCGTTGTCTGTGTCACGGTACGGAGAATGGTTTATCACAGCTTTTAACCTCCCAGTCCAGGGGCTCGTCCCATATGGCACCCTATTCTCTGTTTTATGCACTACTTTTGACCAGAGTCCCACCAGGGAAATGCACTATATAAGGAATAGGATGCCATTTAGGACATAGGCCAGGGCATCATTGTATTCACTGTCTGCTCTTAATTTGCTTAAAAAACTAAGTTGTTTCTTTGGCTTAGGAATATGTCAATTAGGATTCAATTAGGATTTAATTTGATATTGAAGCACAGATGAGTTATGTTAATGAACAATGCAAATTTCCCTATATATTACAGTATATTTTGCCTCATTGCCAAACACTGTCTCCACTCTCTCCTCCCTCTCTTAGGCTTGTAACCCTAAGTACCCTGACTATGACAAGACTGGCTCCATCTGCATCAGCGAGCACATCAATGACACACTGACACGCTATCGATGGTTGGTCAGTGCTCCAACCAGCCTGGACGGGGTCACCAGCTCCATGAGAGAGGTGGACTTTGATACCTTCTTCTCCTCCTCCAAGATCATCACCTTGGACTCTGTCTATTTCCAGGTAGAGAACACATTATCAGTGAACTGAGTGGGAATTTGGACTGACTCAGACAACGAGTTGAACCTCTGACAAGACATAAAGTGAATGATTTAGTTCATGATGGGATTGAGTTGACTGTATTGATGTGATTGAGTTGACTGTATTGATGTGATTGAGTTGACTGTATTGATGTGATTGAGTTGACTGTATTGATGTGATTCACATCATACAGTCAACTCAATCACATCAATACAGTCAACTCAAATCACATATCAATACAGTCAACTCAAATCACATCAATACAGTCAACTCAATCACGATCAATCACAGTCAACTCAATCACATCAATACAGTCAACTC
>NC_036841.1:5961079-5962598 GCF_002910315.2 Salvelinus sp. IW2-2015 | reverse complement strand
TTCTCTTCTTCATTCTCTCTCTCTCTCTCTCTCTCTCTCTCTCACTTTTCTCCTCTTCATTCTCTCTCTCTCTCTCTCTTTTGCTCAGGGCATAGGCAAGTCCCATCATGAAGGGAGAGCTAGTGCAGACAGGTAACCCTCTCATGTCACTGGAGGGAGCAGATACCATTCAAATCTCTCTACAGTCTCTCTCTCTCTCTCTTTATCTCTCTCTCTGGTTCTTTGTCTCGCTGTTGTTTAAGGGTTTCAAGTACAATAGAACAAATCAACAGCCTGGATTGTTATGTCTTGATTGCATGATTCACTTCAGAATGGGATGGTTTTATTTTAATTGTTGACAAAGCAGTAATTGAATAACACAACCAAACATTCATCAGTTACAAATGGAATGGTTTGCTATTGTTGTCATATATCTGGATTAAACTCTGTTGAAAAGATACCATCTCTCTGAAATGTGGCCAGCGTAAATGTCAGAGTCAATGTAAACCCTCTTGAATCCATAAGAGCTCCAGTAGTACTAGTACAGCCCATACAGTACAGCACTGTGTATCTACACTGAGTGTACAAAACATTAGAGACAGCTTCCTAATATTGAGTTGCACCCCCTTTTGCCCTCAGAACAGCCTCAATTTGTCAGGACATGGACCACAAGGTGTCGAAAGGGATGCTGGCCCAGGTTTACTCCAATGCTTCTCACAGGTGTGTCAAGTTGGCTGGATATCCTTTGGGTGGTGGACCATTCTTGATACACATGGGAAACTGATGAGTGTGAAAAACCCAGCAGCATTGCAGTTCTTGACACAAACAATTGAACCTAGCACCTACTACCATACTCCGTTCAGACACTTAAATCTTTTGTCTTGCCCATTCACCCTCTGAATGGCACCCATACACAATCCAGCAGGTAGCCTAGTGGTTAGAGCTTTGGGCCAGTAACCGAAAGGTTGCTAGATTGAATCCCCGAGTTGACAAGGTTAAAATCTGTTGTTCTGCCCCTGAACAAGGCAGTTAACCCACTGTTCCTAGGCCCTCATTGTGAATAAGAATTTGTTCTTAACTGATTTGCCTAGTTAAATAAATGTTAAATAAAATAAAAAATGTCTCAAGTCTTAAAAATCCTTCTTTAGCCTGTCTCATCCCCTTCATTTACACTGATTGAAATGGATTTAACAAGTGACATAAACAATGGATCATAGATTTCACCTGGATTCACCTGGTCAGTCTATATCATGGAAAGAGCAGGTGTTCTTAATGTTTTGTACACTCAGTGTATGTGGTATGATGCTGTCTACTGGTAGTAATACTCACTGAAGCCCTACATAAGCCACCATAATGCTCTCTGTATGTCACCTGCTATCTTTATTGCATTCTTAATCACATGAATCTATAGAATATAGATGAGGACCAAGCCATAACCATATATCAAGTTATGAGTAGATACTGATCCCATGAGGTATTTGTTAAGTTATGAGTGGATACTGATCCCATGAGGTATTTGTTAAGTTATGAGTGGATACTG
>NC_036841.1:5922461-5959810 GCF_002910315.2 Salvelinus sp. IW2-2015 | reverse complement strand
AAAGAGAGAGATCCATTGGGCGTGCCCAGAGCAGCGAAAGTTTTGACTGGGGTTGAGCAGGGAAACTTGTACTTCTCAAGGTACTGCAAGTTTCCCTGCAACTGTACTTATCTTCCTTCCTTCAGTGTTCTCCTCTTTCTCACGTGTCTCATCTGTCATGAGCTTTAAACCTTAGCTATTGCGGCTAGTATTCGCTGGTACTCTACTGTACTTGGTTGTTGATACAGTGTTATATCGATGTATGTATTAAGGTGCAGTGTTAACGACTACGCTTTGAGTTGATTGTTAGTCGTCTCTCTAAGCGACTGTTTGAAGCTGGATCTGGTCCAGTCCTATGTGACCCTCCGGGTGCCCCTCCACGTCTCCTATGTGTTCCACTCCCCGGTGGGGGCAGGGGGCTGGCAGCATTTTGACCTGCAGTCTGAGCTACGACTCACCTTCGTATACGACACTGCCATCTTGTGGCGGGACGGCATCGGCAGCCCTCCTGAGGCTGAGCTACAAGGCAAGTCTCACATCAAATTAAATATATTCAAAAGTCATTTCAGTCTTCACAGAATGAGGCAAAAACAAACAAACAAATACAACACTGTCTGGTGTGCTTCGAGCATAGATTATATGGTTATGTTATTGCTTCTACAGCAATGAATGAGGATGTGTTAGTTTGGTGTGACAGTGAGACCTACGGGGTGCATTCTGTAGGTGGCCTTTACTGCACCTGTCTCAGTGGGTGGGCTATACTAGTAGGGATGTGTTAGGTCAGTGTGACAGGGAGACTGACCGGCTGTATTCTGTAGGAGCCCTGTACCCCACCAGTATGCGTATCAACGTACAGGGTCGTCTGGTGGTCAACTTCAGAACAGAGGCTCGATTCAGAGGACTGTTTGTCATATCACACTCTGGTATGTTCACATTATCTACTCTTTTCATACAGTACATCCACGGTCTTAAACAAGTAGCCCAGTATCAAGTGTCTGTAGCCCATGTATCAAGTGTCTCAGAGTAGGAGTGCTGATCTAGGATCACGTCCCCCCGTCCATGTAATCTTATTCATTTTGATGTAAAAGACTAAACTGATCCTAAGTCAGCACTTCTACTCTGACACGCTTGATACTCTACATATTCCTCTTTAGTTCTGTATTAGCCTTACCTGTGTCTGTATCCAGCTTCCTCTCTGTCGTCCATGGTGATGTGTGCGGACCACCCTGGGGTGACGTTTAATCTCAGCCTGGTGAGGAGCGAGCCTACCTACAACCAGCCCATGCAGCAGTGGACCTTCACATCAGACTTCGCTGTGAGGACAGCATCTTTTCTTCCATCTTTAATACTGGGTTATCAATATATTTCATATAATCTTTATTTTTTTATCTGCTAATTCTGTGTCTTTAGTGTAAAGACTTGGGAGTAACAAATCAAAAATCAAATCAAATACATTTTCATTTGTCACATGCGCCGAATACAACAGGTGTAGACCTTACCGTGAAATGCTTACTTCCAAGCCCTTATGCCATTTACAGGATTTCCTTCTTAAGTCGTAGTGTGTTACCTGCACTGGTGTAACTGGTGTAAATAATTGTGTCTTATTCCCCTCTGTCTCCCAGGTGCGTGACTACTCAGGTACCTACACGGTGAAGCTGCTACCCTGTACCTCTCCTCCCAGTCTGGAGTACTCCCTGCCTCCTGTCTGTAACCCCAGAGAACCTGTCACCTTCGACCTGGACATACGCTTCCAGCAGGTCAGATCACCCTAGGATAACTACACACTTAGAAAAAAAGGTGCTATTTAGTACCCTAAAGGGTTCTTCGGTTGTCCCCATAGGAGAACCCTTTGAATAACCATTTTTGGTTGCAGGTAGAACCATTTTGGTTTCCATGTAGAACACTCTGTAGAAAGGGTTCTACATAGAACCCAGAAGGCTTCTACCTGGAATCAAAAAGGGTTTTCCTACGGGGACAGTCAAAGTACCCTTCTGGAACCCTTTTCTAAGAGTGTACATCAATATCGTATCATTAAAAGTGTCTGTGAGATGACAATCTTTGAGTGCACACAGAGATGTACTGTAGTGGGAAACAGCTTGAGGGGTGTTGTCTGATGGTAACACTGTGATTGGTCTGTGTTCTCTGATGGTAACACTGAATGGTATGTGTTGTCCTATACTAAGATGGTAAAACGTTGTACTGTGTGTGTCCTATCCCAGGTGAGTGACCCGGTTGCGGCTGAGTTCAGTCTAAACACACAGATGTTGCTGCTGTCTAAGAGAACTTTGTGGCTGTCTGACGGATCCATGGGCTTCGGACAGGAGAGCGACACAGCCTTCTCACAGGGTACTGTAACGCTACAAACAAACACAGCCTCTCACAGGGTACTGTAACGCTACAAACAAACACCGCTTCTCACAGGGTACTGTAAGCTACAACAACACAGCCTCTCACAGGGTACTGTAACGCCTACAAACAAACACAGCCTCTCTCACAGGGTACTGTAACGCTACAAACAAACACAGCCTTCTCACAGGGTACTGTAACGCTACAAACAAACACAAGCCTTCTCACAGGGTACTGTAACGCTACAAACAAACACAGCTTCTCACAGGGTACTTATGCTACAAACAACACAGCCTTCCACAGGGTACTGTAACGCTACAAACAAACACAGCCTCTCACAGGGTACTGTACGCTACAACAAACACAGCCTTCTCACAGGGTACTGTAACGCTACAAACAAACAACCTTCTCACAGGGTACTGTAACGCTACAAACAAACACAGCCTTCTTCCACAAGGGTCTGTAAGCTACAAACAAACACACGCTGTCTCACAGGGTTACTGTAACGCTACAAACAAACACAGCCTTCTCACAGGGGGGTACTGTAACGCTACAAACAAAACACAGCTGTCTCACCAGGGTACTAAGCTAAACACTGTACGAAACAAACACAGCCTCTCACACTGTATGGCATTTATCAATTCAATCCCTCACCTTATTGTGGCGGTCAGTGCTGTTTAAGATAAGGAAGGATCGGTCAGTGCTGTTTAAGATGAGGGAGGATCGGTCAGTGCTGTTTAAGATAAGGAAGGATCGGTCAGTGCTATTTAAGATGAGGGAGGATCAGTCAGTGCTGTTTAAGATGAGGGAGGATCGGTCAGTGCTGTTAAGATGAGGGAGGATCGGTCAGTGCTATTTAAGATGAGGAAGGATCGGTCAGTGCTGTTTAAGATGAGGGAGGATTGGTCAGTGCTGTTTAAGATGAGGGAGGATCAGTCAGTGCTATTTAAGATAAAGGAGGATCAGTCAGTGCTGTTTAAGATGAGGGAGGATCCGTCAGTGCTATTTAAGATGAGGGAGGATCAGTCAGTGCTGTTTAAGATGAGGGAGGATCGGTCAGTGCTGTTTAAGATGAGGGAGGATTGGTCAGTGCTATTTAAGATGAAGAGGAGGATCGGTCAGTGCTGTTTAAGATGAGGAGGATTGTCAGTGCTGTTTAAGATGAGGGAGGATCAGTCAGTGCTGTTTAAGATGAGGGAGGATCAGTCAGTGCTATTTAAGATAAAGGAGGGATCCGGTCAGTGCTGTTTAAGATGAGGGAGGATTGGTCAGTGCTGTTTAAGATGAGGGAGGATCGGTCAGTGCTGTTTAAGATGAGGGAGGATCGGTCAGTGCTGTTTAAGATAAGGGAGGTTTAAATTTTTTTTTTTTTAAATACAATTACATTTTGGATGACTGTCATTCATATTCCATTCACCCAACTTAATGTAACATGGAAAGGTTTAGGCTACTACATGATACTCTAATGTTCCCTATACCAATCATGAGGTTGCTACAACCTAGCCTATGAATGAAAGTTTACAACGTAGGTGCACAGGTCACGAGAACATTTTGTGTAAACACGGTGACAGACAGTGACACATTCAATACCGCCTTGCAGACTTGCCTGCATCTAACTGATCTGGTGTGTAATCATTAGTCCAACAGTTGCAAACGAGAGTTTCTTTTGGACAAATACAGGTATGTTTATCCACGTTTCGTTCCGTTTGCTTCCATTTAAGAAACGTTTTCAACCAAATCTATGGAATGAATACACACCTGATCACACACAGACACAGTTCACTTTCTTAGCACCCACATACAAACAGCATAATCACTTTGCTCGTTGTATTTATAATTCCTTCTCGCATCTATCTACAGTGCCTTCGGAAGGTATTCAGACCCCTTGACTGTTTCCACATTTTGTTACGTTACAGCCTTATTCTAAAATGTATCACTTTTTTTTTTTACAAACATATACAAAAATTAAAACAGAAATACCTTATTTACATAAGTATTCAGACCCTTTGCTATGAGACTCGAAATTGAGCTCAGGTGCATCCTGTTTCCATTGATCATCCTTGAGATGTTTCTACAACTTGATTGGAGTCCACCTGTGGTAAATTAAATTGATTGGACATGATTTGGAAAGGCACATACCTGTCTATATAAGGTCCCACAGTTGACAGTGCATGTCAGAGCAAAAACCAAGCCATGAGGTTGAAGCAATTGTCCGTAGAGCTCCGAGACAGGATTGTGTCGAGGCACAGATTTGGGGAAGGGTAGCAAAAACTGCAGCATTGAAGGTCCCCAAGAACACAGTGGCCTCCATCATTCTTAAATGGAAGAAGTTTGGAACCACCAAGACTCTTCCTAGAGCTGGCCGCCCGGCCAAACTGAGCAATCGGGGGAGAAGGGCCTTGGTCAGGGAGGTGACCAAGAACCCGATGGTCAGTCTGACAGAGCTCCAGAGTTCCTCTGTGGAAATGGGAGAACCTTCCAGAAGGACAACCATCTCTGCAGCACTCCACCAATCAGGCCTTTATGGTAGAGTGCCACTCCTCAGGAAAAGGCACATGACAGCCCACTTGGAGTTTGCCAAAAGGCAACTAAAGACTCTCAGACCATGAGAAACAAGATTCTCTGGTCTGATGAAACCAAGAATTAACTTCTAGAGGAAACCTGGTAACATCCCTACGGTGAAGCATGGTGGTGGCAGCATCATGCTGTGGGGATGTTTTTCAGCAGCAGGGACTGGGAGACTAGTCAGAATCGAGGCAAAGATGAACGAAGCAAAGTACAGAGAGATCCTTGATGAAAACCTGCCCCAGAGCGCTCAGGACCTCAGACTGGGGCTAAGGTTCACCTTCCAACAGGACAACGACCCTAAGCACACAGCCAAGACAACACAGGAGTGGCTTTGGGACAAGTCTCTCAATGTCCTTGAGTGGCCCAGCCAGAGCCTGGACTTGAACCCGATTGAACATCTCTGGAGAGACCTGAAAATAGCTGTGCAGCAACGCTCCCCATCCAACCTGACAGAGCTTGAGAGGATCTGCAAAGAAGAATGGGAGAAACTCCCCAAATACAGGTGTGCCAAGTTTGTAGTGTCATACCCAAGATGACGCAAGACTGTAATCACTGCCAAAGGTGCTTAACAAAGTAGTGAGTAAAGGGTCTGAATACTTATGTAAATGTGATATTTAACATTTCTAAAATCCTGTTTTTGCTTTGTCGTTATGAGGTATTGTGTGTAGATTGATGAGAAGAAAAAAAACAATTTAATCAATTTTCGAATAAGGCTGTAACCTAACAAAATGTGTAAAAACTCAAGGGGTCTGAATACTTTCCGAAGGCACTGTACTTGCTCTCCTCCTCTCACCTTTTCTCCTTGGCTTGTGGACTTCAGTGCACAACATATCAGCTGTCTGTGACCAGGTGAAAAAACCTTTCCAAGCCAAACTGCTAACCGTTACACACAGCCTACATCGTCACCATATTAGCTAACATCATAGTCAACATACCTACTAGAACTAACGTGATACTAAACCGCTACAATAATCCTGTACAGTGTACAGGCAGCAAGCAGTTTAGCAGTTACACCGGCTGGCAATAAATTAATACAACCAAAAGTTCTGACTTAGAGGAGTTCCAGTGTTGGATAGCCATAGCCATCTAGCTAACATAGCATCCCTCTCTGTTTGAGTTGGCTAAACTAGCTAGCTGCATTTGCTAGCTAAGTAAGTGGACATGAAAATGAAGGAAAAAAATACAATAAAATATAACTATCTCTCTCGTTCCTCATTAATTCTTTCAGAAATATATTTGTTCAAAACTGTTCAACTATTGTCTTTCTCTCTCTTTGAGTCAACTACTCACCACATTTTATGCACTGCAGTGCTAGCTAGCTGTAGCTTATGCTTTCAGTACTAGATTCATTATCTGATACTTTGATTGGGTGGACAACATGTCAGTTCATGATACAAGAGTTCTCATAGGTTGGAGGACGTCTTCTGGAAGTTGTCATAATTACTGTGTACTGTGTGAGCCTCCTAGGTTTTGTATTGAATTCAATGTACCCAGAGGAGGATGGAAACTTGCTGTTCCCTGGCTACAGAATGGTGCTACACAAGAGGGTGCTTTTGAGACTATTGTAGACCTTCATTGCAAAACAGTGTTTTAAACAATCATTTGGTGGCATGTGAATATATCTAGTATAGTTTTATCTAAAAAGGATAACTTTTTAATGTTTCACTATTTTTATTTTTATTAAATTCACTGAAGAAGATGGTCCTACCCTTCCTCCTCTGAGGAGCCTCCACGGAAGCCTTACAACCAGCTTCTCACAGACTTCTCACTTCTCGCACACACCACCTTTTCATGGGTCCTGATCAGAAGTAGTGCACTACATAGGGCATAGGTTGCTATTTGGGATGGAGGTAGCCCCAGTGACTATCTGATTGGTTGATTGAGTTATTACTGTATTAACCCAAACCTGATCTCCTCCCAGGTGACATGATATATGGCAGAGTGATGGTGGACCCAGTTCAGAACCTGGGGGATTCCTTTATCTGTAACATAGAGAAGGTGTTCCTGTGCACCGGCGCGGATGGATACGTGCCCAAGTACAACCCCAACAACAATGAGTACGGCTGTCTGGCTGATGCTCCATCGCTGCTTTACAGATTCAAAGTCATCGTAAGTACAGTACTGTACAGGGCCCATAGTGCTCTGGTCAAAAGTAGTGCAATATCTGGGGAATAATGTGATGTAATGTGGGATGTAGACAAGGATCTAGTACAGGGTAACTGCACATACATATCCTAAACACCTTTACCAATGTTGGTACAGTGTTTACTAGTGTTTCCTTCTCCTCCTCCAGGATAAGGCCCAGCCAGAGACCCAGGCCAGGTTGTTTGGTAATGTCGGGTTCAGGGCTCTGCTGGCTGTAGACGACCCTCAGGCCCTTGCCCTGGTCAGACAGCCTGGATCTGACGGCTTCAGCATGGACTCTACAGCACTGTTCCAAGTACGTCTCCCTGACCCCTATGCTACATGACGCAGAATAGTGGAGAAGGAACATCCCGGTCTTATTCCTATTTCTAATACTCACTTTCACTGCTTTAAAGCTAGAATCCTTAGTTGCTGCATCGGTTTTTGGACGTATACATTTATTATATATACCCATTGATTCTTGACGAATATAACTTAGAAATGCCTCATGAGCTTAGTTCAACTGTCGTAACTCAAAACATGGTAAAAACTATCATTTTGATATCATGGATGGTCAGCCCTTGCATCCATAGCGCTGTCAATGAATTTGAGTGGTTCAATTTCTCCAGGCCCATCCCTCAGCTTTTTACCAAAACAGAGGCGGGGTGTCACTTGTTATTGTTTATATTATTGACTCTATCTTTAATGACCAGGGATTGTTCCTGTCATGCTCAGGTAAACTACCCAGCCCTCATGACTAACCCTGTTCCTCTGGTGTCCAGGTGTCAGCAGGGAGAGAGTGGTTCATCCACACCATCTACACCGTCCGCTCCAGAGAGAATGCTAACAGGGGCATCGGGAAGAGAAGTCTGGAGTACCACACACTCACCCAACACAGCAGTATGGCTGCAGGAGGCCACTCCCTGACCCAACACAGCAGTATGGCTGCAGGAGGCCACTCCCTGACCCAACACAGCAGTATGGCTGCAGGAGGCCACTCCCTGACCCAACACAGCAGCATGGACAGAGAAACCCAGCATCAAACTATGGCTGCAGGAGGACCGTCCCAGTCCCAGTTTCGCTCCAGGCGGTCAGCAAACAGGGTACCAGACCTGACAGAGGACATCGGCCTGGACAACAACCGAGGCACCAACATTCTCCATATCGCCCTGGACCTCAGCCGCCAGCGCCGCACCAGCCCCGACCAGGAGGTCCTCACTCGGGGTGTGGTGCCCAGGGAGCTGAACCATCCTGCGGAGAGCGAGGACAGTCTGGTCCTCATCATAGGGATCCTGGTGGGCCTCCTCCTCACCATCCTCATCATCATCGTCATAGTGCTAACCGTGCGGTCCAGACAGGAGAAGAAGAAAATGGAGGTTCCCACAACAACGTCAAGCTCCACTGAGCCCATGGTGACATCAGGGTTCACTTGCAGTGGCTTGGACAGCTCAGAAGTCTGACGGACAGACAGACAAACGGACTTCCTTCGACATGACCACTGAGACAGACAGACCGATGGACGGATATTCTCCATAGAAGAAAAAAAAAACACTGACAGATGTTTTTGTTTTTTTATGTTATTTTTTTGCAAGTGCCTCATAATTTTTACATTGGGATATAAAGAGAGGGAGGGGACAACTGAAACAACACAGTCGACAATGAGAGCTTTGGTTCCGTACAAAAACCTACTTGAAATCCTGCAGTCCTTCTGCTCTGCTGTAGGGGAGACCATAGAGGTAAAACAATCTCTCTCTATGGGGAGACTGCCCCATCTAGGGCAGTACCTGTAACCTGTTCTGTTCAAGGCACTTGCCAGCATTCATTATTGCTTTGTTTTATGATGTTACACTTGATCCCAAAAATGTTTATGATTTGTCCAAAGGTGCTAAAGCAGCAGATGCCTCTGTCCTGTAGGATGGATGGTGGTCCTGTGAGTTGGTAGAAGGACATGTAGCAGGGCTATTCAACTCCAGGCCTGTAAGGCAGAAGTACTGCTGATTGTCTTTTTTACCTGGTAGTTGATTGATTAATTGATTAATGTCACTGATTGGCCGTAGAGTTCCATGATGTAATCAGTTTCTGGTTAGAATGAAAGAATGATAACCAGAAGTGTTTCAGCCTTCCAGGCCCATAGTTGAATACCGGTATTCCTGGTATTCAGTATTCAATATGAACGCAAAGTTGTCATAGAACTGTCATAGTTGTTAATGTGTATGTTTGTTTTCCCGTGTCAAGCCACTGTCAATAGTCTGCTAACACTGGGAATATGTCCTACTGTAATGTTCTACTGTAGCTCTCTGTCAGACCTGGGTTCAAACATTATTTGAAATCATTCAAGTATATTAGCTTTAGCCTGCCTGGAGTGCCAGGTGGGACTTTTATATTGGTTCCACTGCAACAGGCAAGCTCAATTGATCACAGCTTAAGTATATTACATGATTTAAAATAGTATTTGAACCCAGGTCTGCTCTCTATACTGAAGTATGGAGGCTGATTCATGTTGAAGTTCAACAGGTGCCTAAGAATCCACTGGATGTTATACTGTAGGAAGCGTCCCAAATGGCAACCTATTCCCTATTTTGCACTATAAGTAGTGCACTATATAGGGAATAGGGTGTAATTTGGGATGAATATTTAGATTTTCTCTATTACATGGTTATTCTATTTGTTTTGTTTGTATTAATGGTTATCTATCATTTGTGCCTGTTTCTGATTTTGTATTTTCTTTAAAATAATTGCTTAAACTTGTATAATAATGTGTAAAGCAGATTTGGGGGAAAATGTGTCTAATCTACTGTAGCTAATTCAGACTCAATTACATGTTTTTCTATCCTAACAGAGTTCCAAGTTGATCACAATTTTGGGGGTATAATTGTTCTCTTGATGGTCCCAAAATCATGGTTGTAGTGACTTTCTATTTCTCTGTCCCAAATTGCATCCTATTCCCTATTTAGTGCACTACTTTTGATCAGAGCCCATAAGGAATTAAGGTACCATATAGGGAATAGGGTGCCATTTTGGACATATCCTATATCAGTGTGGTCCTGTATTCGAATACATACAGTACAGTACTGAATTGAATCTAATGAGAAAAGGTATATCCTGTAGGGGAGAGTGGGGTAAGTTGAGACATTTTTTACATTCAGCATCACTCTGTCAAGGGAAATATAGTATTCTTTCTAACAAAGATATCTACATATATTTCAGGATGTTGTGTATCCCTGAAAATGATCAGAATTCATGTAAACATTACAGTTTTGAAAACATAGCTTGTCCAAAGAAAGTGATATCTTGGCACGACTTACCCATACACATTTCTGTACTGAATGAAATATTACCACTACCTTTTTAAAACCATGTCTGTCTTTACTTTCCAAACACAATTCAACACAATCACAATCACTTTTTTGTCTTTTAATCCCTCATATCCCAGCCTTTCATTATACCTGGGAAGAAAACATTTACTAAATTTACCACAAGGCAAACAGTTTGACTATATTAGCCCACATAGCTACAAGGATGCACTTTCATGCTAGGTTTAGGACCTCATATTGAAGCTTATAGGAGACCTCAACGGATGTATAGAAAAATTATACGAGTATCTATTTTGGTTTAGATACAAGCATCATGAAACCTCTTAACACAATAAATTAATTTGACTTGGTGAAAATCTGTTTTTTGGAACATACTTGCTGACCATTTTTCCCAAGTGGTTTCTTCCTTCACAGACTCCATGAAATGATGACCTCTTCCTAAATATTTGGTCAAATTATTCATTTTGTGTATGGTTTCCTAGAGACAAGGGTGGCTCAACTTACCCCTTTGACTCAACTTACCCCACTCTCCACTAGTGAGTTGATTTTAAAGACAGCTGATCTGCAATGTACAGTTTATAGCAGCTCTGGATGGATCCACTAGGCACAGACTCATCATATAGTGAGTAGTAGGGTGCCATTCTGGATTAACTCTGTTTCTCTACAGGGCTATGAAGTGACTGATCTGTACCAAAGGTTTTACATTATATTTAGTATCGTATTATAAAAACATTCATAATGGACCATGAATATGTATGCCTCCCAAATGGCACCCTATTCCCTTTATAGTTCACTACTTTTATAGTAGTGCGCGATATCGAGACATGGGTGCCATTTGGGACTCCGGCCAGAAGGGAAAACCAACTATGATCTACTACAATCTAAATCACGGCTGTTAGAGAGATTAATGTTAATACATTACAGAAGTATTTATTTTATCACATAAATATCCATAGGGATTGCCAATAATAAAGATATCATATTTGTTTCCCTCTAAAGATCATTTTCAAATCAGCCACAAACCACATGAAATAGGTTTCAGACATGGTTTCCACTTTTGCAATGTAATGATGCATAAAGAAAAGGTATAGACCATCACCTTGTCAATGGATGCCCCAGTCATAATACTAAGATAACATACAATGACCTCCATACTGTATCTATAGATAGTGACTTCATATACCCACTGCTTTATAAACTTCAGATTTCTATATTGTTTGCTGTTTAATTTTTGAAAACATAAATGCTATGCAACTTACAATATCATACCACTAAAGTAGTATTGAATACCAATATTTCTTTATATTTTAATATGCTTATTTTTTGCTGATTTTATATCTTGATTTTAAATCATGTTATTACCATCACCTTTATGATTTCAGGATTTTGTTGAATGCATCTAATGCCTGTGTGAGTGTATACACATGTATGTAATATATGTATTGCAAATAAATAAACCGTTTGGATGTTTTGGGAATTATTAATGTTAAATGCATATGTGCTGTAAGTATTTGTAACATAGACCTAAAGCACAAAGTGGTCTGCAAATAAAGTTTTTTCAAGGAAATCAGACTGCTTGTTTGAAAAGCAGATGTTGTGTATTTATTTGGTCTGTTTGGAAAAGGCTACTTCCCAAATGGCACCTTATTCCCTACATAGTGCGATACTTTTGACCAGAGCCCCTATATATCGCACTACTTCAGACCAGGGCCCATAGGGATCTGATCAAAAGTAGTGCACTATTTAGGGAATAGTATTCCATTTGGGACAACCAAAATCTGGTTTCTGAGAAAACACGTGATGTATTTCATAATGTTCCTCCAATGCCAAAACTGGAGTCAGAAAAGCTGAAGGGAGGAGAGGTAGGTGGGCTAGAGGGGGTGTTGATGCTGAGGCCTTGTCCCAAATGGAACCCTATTCCCTATGAGCCTTGGTTAAAAGTAGTGCACTATCTAAGGAATAGGGTGCCATTTGAGATACGGCAACCTGTTCTCTTGGAGCTGCAGAACCCAGAGAGAGAACCTCCCACTCACAGACTGGAGCAACATAGATTTACAGATAGATCACTTCTACAGTATTTTGTTTTATTTTCCTGTGCAAGTTTGGGGTTGAGACAATTAATGAAGACTCTTGTTCCAGTGGCATGATACAGATCAGACGATAAAGCAGAAAGATGAGGAACACACTGCTTCTGATCATGGCTGCACTGACTGCAGTTAGTGGGCAGAAGCCAACGTGAGTTATGTTCTGTCCATGCTAATTCTTTGTAGATACAGTATATTTTACTTGTATCATTGGTCATGCTCATTTTATGTCATGTCGCAGTACAAAAAAATTACCACAATGTGTGTGTGTGTGAGCGCTCGTGCTTGTTCGTGCGTGTGTTTGTTTGTGTTCATGTGTGCTTGTGTTTGCAGATGTCTCATCACTGCTCCGAACATAGTCCACTTGGGAGTAGAGGAGACCGTGACAGTACAGCTCCAGGGAGCTATCAAGCCTACACAGTACACTCTGTACTTCCTGTACCAAACCGCCAATAATAAAGTTCTGTCTGAAAAAAAGCATGTAACTCTCAATGACGCCAATGGCTATCAGGCGGTTGTGAAAATGAGGGTAAGTATGCAGAAGGCTAACCTCTTTTCATGCCCTATGGAACTACTGGAACATGCATTTCAATCATTCTGCCTCTGTTCTCATGTTTTATAGGTCATTCCTAGCCTGTACGAAGAGGCAATCCAAAGCATAAGAAAAATAAAGAAAATTGTGCCATTTATCCAACTGGCTGCAGAGACCAATGATGTTTCCTTTAAAAAAAAAACAACAATCCTTTTGTCAACAAAAAAGGGTTATGTCTTCATTCAGACAGACAAACCAATCTACAATCCAGGAGAGAATGGTAAATTGTAAAATAACATTAAATATGGTTTTAGTTATACATTCAGCCTAATCCCAATTTTTCCTTTTTCCAGTCAATTTCAGGGTCTTCACGTTAGACAACTATCTGCTGCCTGTTGAAGAAAGCATCAATGTCAAGATATTTGTAAGCTTGTAAGACATCTATCTGCATGTTAAAGTTGTCTTATTGTGTCATATTAACTCTCCTCTAAATAACATGCACTGTCTCTCTACAGAACTCCAAAGGCCTGCTGGTGTACAACCAGGTTCTACACTCCAGTAAACTCCTTGAGAGGAGCATAGTGATCCCTGACGTTGAGACGTAAGTAGGATGTTGACATAGTCTATGGAAGACAAGACATCAGTAGCACTGACCACTACTCTGTCCCTATGATTCAGGGCTGGCCATTGGAAGATTGTTGCCGCGTTTACCAACCATCCCATGTCCAACTCCTCAGTGGAGTTTGAGGTCAGGGAATATGGTGAGTATGTAAAGGAGGTTGTCTGACTGTATGATACGGCCCAACAAGATCCCCCTCTATTTCTTTAAAGGAGGTTGTCTGACTGTATGATACGGCCCAACAGATCCCCCCTATTTCTTTAAAGGAGGTTGTCTGACTGTATGATACGGCCCCCACAAGATCCCCCTCTATTTCTTTAAAGGAGGTTGTCTGACTGTATGATACGGCCCAACAAGATCCCCCTCTATTTCTTTAAAGGAGGTTGTCTGACTGTATGATACGGCCCATCAAGATCCCCCTCTATTTCTTTAAAGGAGGTTGTCTGACTGTATGATACGGCCCAACAAGATCCCCCTCTATTTGTTTCAGTTCTTCCTATGTTTGAGGTGAAGATAGCAGCTTTGAAACCATATTATTTGCTGACAGAGGATTCCTTTCAGTTCAGCGTCTCTGCAAGGTGAGATTGTTGAAGCAGATTGCATTAATGGACTGTTTTGTGAATTGTTCATACATTTTACATTTACATTTTAGTCATTTAGCAGACGCTCTTATCCAGAGTGAGGGCATACATTTTCATACTTTTTTTCATAGTGTGCCAAATACATGTGTGTTGATTGCAGGTACACCTATGGCAAAGGTGTCAATGGCATAGCTTATGTTAGATTTGGACTAATCAATCAAGAAGGCATAAGAACACATCTACCTGGCCTAGAAAACAAGACTTCTGTGAGTTCACTTTATCATCTCAAAGCTTTACATAAAAAAACATAACATTAAAGTCAATGTTTCTGATTGTGGAGTTAATGTTTCCATTGACTTTGATTTTTCTGATGAGCCATTTGTGAACTTATTTCTGGTGTATTGTAGATCCAAGACGGCGTCGCCAGCATTACCCTGCCAACTGAAGACCTACGTGGGAAAGCAGGAAAGCAAAGTATCCCACACATGGAGGGATACAATCTGTACATAGCTGTTACAGCTTTAGAAACAGCAAGTAAGTCCTTCATACAGTCCGATAAAACATGACCATGCCAGCAGATTCAGGTGTTTTCTCTAGGGCATACAATAACTGTTTGTGATGTATGACAGTGACCTTCTCTCTCTGTATTTGTATCTCTCGTTCTCTATCTATCTTTCTATCTCTCTCTCTCAGGTGGAGATCTAGAAGAAGCTGAGAGCACTTCAGTAAAGATATGACGTCTCCATACATCATTGACATGTCTAAGACTAAGGAATACTCACACCTGGAGGAAGGTTCTCTATCCTGGTACAGTGTGGTCGTTTCTGCACTCAAAGACAAACGTTAACACCACAGAATAAAATATAATTGTATTCATTCAGGACATCTTATTGAGATTAACAAATCCCTTTTCGAAATGAGATGTTCATAGTTATCAGTGTTATCAATTGTATTTGCTTTACCATTTAGAGTATGACTGTATCTACAGCCATAGTTGACTGGCATATGCTGCATGTTTCATTCTCAGGCCACCACCACCCACCCAGATGGATCCCCAGCCCCTGCCCTCCGTATGAGGGCTTCAGTTTCAGTGACCTCTGTAGAAGGCACACAGTCTGTTGAGATGGAGGGATCCGTAACTCTAAGGGTGAGGCTGTTCTTGCCTTCGAAGTGCCCAAACTAGCCACATCTATGGATATCAAGGTACAGGACAGACACAGAGAACTTTCAATCAACTCTATTTCCCATGTAGTTTGACAAGCATCATATGTGTCTCTGAGCTCTATGTGGTTAGCAGAGAGGTAGTGCACTAAATAGGGAATATAGTGTAATTTGAGACACAGTCACTATTTGATGTGAGGTCATATTGACTATCTGTTCCTCTCTCTCCAGATGTTTGCTGAGGGAGCGGAGGAGGAGGTAATAGTGGGTGATGCCAAAATGACAGTGTAGCAGTCCAGTCTAAGGGGAACAGCTACCTGAGTGTAGAGATAGAACATGTCACCCTGGAGCCTGGAAACCATGACAGTCACTCTCAGAGACATCACTCCACCAGGCACCCCACGACCAGCCTACATCTACTATATGGTAACATACTGGAGTATCAGTCCATTCTAATAATGGATGGTGACCATTTACCACTTCTGCAACATACTTATCTGTGCATAGCTTCAAGTTTCCAGACACTACAGTAGACTGGGTTTGTCATTGTCTGTAACCAACATGAATATAAACACGTTGGGGGTTGAGAAATGAACCATTTCAATATCTGTAGTGAAGAGTAATGATGTGTTATCTCCTCTGTTTCCATTCTGTGTCAGCGCTGAGTAAGGGCAGAGTGGTCCAGAATGAACAGGTCCAGAGGACTGAGCTGACCACCTTCAGTCTGCCCTACAGTCTTGACCTGGTCCCCTCCTTCAGACTGGTGGCCTACTACTTCACACAGGCACTAGAGAAGACTACCATAGTGGCTGACTCTGTATGGGCGGATGTCAAAGATATCTGCAAAGGACAGGTTCTGTAGTTGCTGCTTGTTTCTCTACTTCTACTCTTTGTTTTATCATTATTATTCATATTTAAGGGCAGATCAGCTTTAATATTGGAGATAGATTGTAGTTTCCATCAATGTAATTGTCTGCATCATTTCCAATCCCCCATATATTTTTTTGTAAATATAAATATACATACATATACACATACACATACATAAATACACATACATATATATATATATATTTATTTTAAAAATATATTTTCCGTTAGTTAAACAAAGGTTAAATCAAATCAAATAAAAAAGATTTTCCGCTAACGTTTCCACCCCTCCCCTAATTGGAGTAAACTAATGGACAACAACACTTAGGCGTCTACTTCCAGCTTATACATACTATATACATTTTACGGACACAATCTATTTTACAATAGTTATATTTTGTTTGTTTTTAGTCCTGCCTTCCTCTACCCTCAACCTCTCCCATCTATTGCTGATGTCCATCCAGTTTGATTTATATTTGCCATATATTTTTAACTGTGCTGTTTCACAAAAGTTCTGAACCTATATACATTTTACAGACACAGTATATTTTACATTAGTTATCTTGTTGTTATTAGTCCCACCCTTTAGCTCCATTCAACCCCTCCCAACCATCTCTTAACACCATCCATATTGGATTTTTATATGCCAAATATTTTTAAACTGCGCTGTGATGCTTCACAAAAGTTCTGAACCTTTCTATTCTCAAAGTTTCTACAGATTGTAAATTAAAGGTACTTTGCTAAAAGTATTATTATATTATTGATTGATTAACTATGACTTTTCAAATCACCCAGTATTGCTATCTGTAGCTTAGCTCCAGCTAAATGCTGCAATTTTTCATCCATTCTACTTCTACTCTTACTACATTTAGACAGTTATGGTTCTATTCTTTTGTCAGTGCTGTGCAACAAGAAGGCAAATTGTATGTTTTCATCTTGACTTATAAAGATCAATCAAAATTATATATACTGAAAAGAAATATAAATGCAACATGCAACAATTTAAACAATTTTACTGAGTTACAGTTCACATAAGGAAATCACTCAACTGAAATAAATTCATTAGAACCTAATCTATGGATTTCACGTGGCTGGGTAGGGGTGCAGCTGTGGGTGGGTCTGGGAGGGCATAGGCCCACCCACTGGGGAGCCAGCCCAGCCAACCAGTTTTTCTCCACAAAAAGGATTTATTACAGACATAAATACTCCTCAGTTTCATCAGCTGCCCAGATGGCTGGTCTCAGATGATCCCACAGGTGAAGAAGTCAGATGTAGAGGTCCTGGGCTGGTGTGGTTGCACGTGGTCTGTTGTTGTGAGGCCGGTTGGACATACTGCCAAATTCTCTAAAATTATGTTGGAGGCAGCTTATGGTAGAGAAATGAACATTCAACTATCTGGCAAAAGCTCTGGTGGACATTCCTGCAGCCAGCATCCCAATTGTACGCTCCCTCAAAACTTGAGACATCTGTGGCATTGTGTTGTGTGACAAAACTGCACATTTTAGAGTGGTATTTTATTATCCCCAGCACTCATGCACCTGTGTAATGATCATGCTGTTTAACCAGCTTCTTGATATGCCACACCTGTCAGGTGGATGGATTATCTTGTCGAAGGAGAAATGCTCACTAACAGGGATGTAAACATATTTGTGCTTAAAATATGAGGGAAATAAGCTTTTTGTACATTTCTGGGATCTTAGCTCATGAAACATGGGACCAGCACTTTACACGTTGCGTTATATTTTTGTTCAGTATAGATTTGCATGGAGGCAGAATGTGATATTATCTTTGGTGTTGTATTTTCAGATCGAGATCCTTCCATTTAAAGAGCATAAACCAGCTGACTTGGTGACTGTGGTGGTCCGTACAGACCAGGGAGACAAGGTAGCTCTGGNTTTTCAGATCGAGATCCTTCCATTTAAAGAGCATAAACCAGCTGACTTGGTGACTGTGGTGGTCCGTACAGACCAGGGAGACAAGGTAGCTCTGGCTGCTGTAGATACAGCTGTCTACATCCTCAACAAGAACAACAAACTCACTCCTGAGAAGGTAGAGAGCCTCTGTCTGTCACACACTTACCAGGTTTCATGAATAGATACATACATTACAGTTGAAGTCGATACATACACTTAGGTTGGAGTCATTAAAGCCCGTTTTTAAACCACTCCACAAATTTCTTGTTAACCAACTATAGTTTTGGCAAATCGGTTAGGACATCTACTTTGTGCATGACACAAGTAATTTTTCCAACAATTATTTACAGTCAGATTATTTCACTTATAATTAATTCACTGTATCACAATTCCAGTGGGTCAGAAGTTTACATACACTAAATTGACTGTGCCTTTAGACAGCTTGGAAAATTCCAGAAAATTATGTCATGGCTTTAGAAGCTTCTGATAGGCTAATTGACATCATTTGAGTCAATTGGAGGTGTACCTGTGGATGTATTTCAAGGCCTACCTTCAAACTCAGTGCCTCTTTGCTTGACATCATGGGAAAATCAAAAGAAATCAGCCAAGAAATCAGCCAAGACCTCAGAAAAAAAAATTGTAGACCTTCACAAGTCTGGTTCATCCTTAGGAGCAATTTCCAAACACCTGAAGGTACCACGTTCCTCTGTACAAACAATAGTACACAAGTATAAACATCATGGGACCACGCAGCCGTCTTACCGCTCAGGAAGGAGATGCGTTCTGTCTCCTAGAGATGAATGTACTTTGGTGAAAAAGTGCAAATCAATCCCAAAACAACAGCAAAGGACCTTGTGAAGATGCTGGAGGAAACAGGTACAAAAGTATCTATATCCACAGTCCTATATCAACATAACCTGAAAGGCCGCTCAGCAAGGAAGAAGCCACTGCTCCAAAACCGCCATAAAAAAGCCAGACTACGGTTTGCAACTGCACATGGGGACAAAGATCGTACTTTTTGGAGAAATGTCCTCTGGTCTGTTGAAACAAAAATAGAACTGTTTGGCCATAATGACCATCACTATGTTTGGAGGAAAAAGGGGGAGGCTTGCATGGTGAAGAACACCATCCCAACCGTGAAGCACGGGGGTGGCAGCATCATGTTGTGTGGGTGCTTTGCTGCAGGAGGGACTGGTGCACTTCACAAAATAGATGGCATCATGAGGAGGGAAAATTATGTGGATATATTGAAGCAACAATTCAAGACATCAGTCAGGAAATTAAAGCTTGGTCGCAAATGGGTCTTCCAAATGTACAATGACCCCAAGCATTCTTCCAAAGTTCTGGCTTAAGGACAACAAAGTCAAAGTATTGGAGTGGCCATCACAGAGCCCTGACCTCAATCCTATAGAAGATTGGTGGGCAGAACTGAAAAAGCGTGTGTGAACAAGGAGGCCTACAAACCTGACTCAGTCACACCAGCTCTGTCAGGAGGAATGGGCCAAAATTCACCCAACTTATTGTAGGAAGCTTGTGGAAGGCTACCCTTAAACGTTTGACCCAAGTTAAACAATTTAAAGGCAACGCTACCAAATACTAATTGAGTGTATGTTAACTTCTGACCCACTGGGAATGTGATGAAAGAAATAAAAGCTGAAATAAATCATTATAATAAGGTGGTGATCCTAACTGACCTAAGACAGGTAATTTGTACTAGGATTAAATGTCAGGAATTGTGAAAAACGCAGTTTAAATGTATGAGTTTGATGAGTTAGACTGTGAGTTAGACTGATGAGTTTCAGAAGAAAGTTTCTGGCTATTTTGAGTCCGTAATCGAACCCACAAATGCTAATGCTCCAGATACTCAACTAGTTTAAAGAAGGCCAGTTTTATTCCTTCTTTAATCAGAACAACAGTTTTTAGCTGTGCTAACATAATAGCAAAAGGTTTTTCTAATGATCAATTAGCCTTTTAAAATGATTAACTTGGATTAGCTAAGACAATGTGCCATTGGAACACAGGAGTGATGGTTGCTGATAATGGGCCTCTGTACACCTATGTAGACATTCCATAAAACATCTGCTGTTTCCAGCTACAATAGTCATTTACAACATTCTTTCAAAAACGAAACATTTCTAAGTGACCTCAGACTTTTGAACGATAGTGTATGTATCCCCTGTATGTACAGGACAGTATGTGCTCTATTGATATGTATCTACTGTATGTACAGGACAGTATGTACTGTATTGATATGTATCTACTGTATGTACAGGACAGTATGTACTGTATTGATATGTNTGTATGTACAGGACAGTATGTACTGTATTGATATGTATCTACTGTATGTACAGGACAGTATGTACTGTATTGATATGTATCTACTGTATGTACAGACAGTATGTACTGTATTGATATGTATCTACTGTATGTACAGGACAGTATGTACTGTATTGATATGTATCTACTGTATGTACAGGACAGTATGTATTTGTCTACCAGGGAGAATGGGATATCCAAAAGACAAATCTCTGTTGTTCATGCAGTAAATGGACCAATAAAGTAATCTTCTTCTTTAGATGTTTGCCTACATGAACTCCTATGACCTGGCGTGTTCTATGGGAGGAGGCAGAAACTACCAGTCTGTGTTACAGGACGCGGGGCTCGCCTTTATAACCAACTGTGGAGATACAGAGGGTCACGTGAGGAAGTGTACGATTTACATTTAGACATTTAACTCATTATAATATTGAAGGAATAGCACATGCTCCTGATTGGTTAAAGCACACCACTGCAGCTGTTTTCCTTGATGGAGTTTATTTCACCCAATATTGTATGATTTTTCTTTTGTCCTCTGATAATCAGATTACTCCTGTAAAAACAGAAGTAGAAGGACGAAGAGAGCCCTGAACCATCACCAGGCTTTCTCTGATATCAGTAGGTGTAGCAGTAACCTCTCCTATTCTCCCTCCATCTTCTGAGCATGCTGGTTTCACTCTTATGGTGAGCGTATCAGGTATTATTAGTTATAGAATATGGAGAGTGCTCCAGAGGATAAGTTTCAATATGTTCAGATATGTTTCAGAAAAAGTCTTCCTTAGCATATTACATGTATATCATTTATTAGCTAGACACATTGTTCTTATCTGCAGTCAACAGGTACCAGGAGCCAGTGGAGAAGAAGTGTTGTCACGATGGGGCCAGGTTTAACAGCCTAGGTCTGTCCTGTGAGAGTCGTCATTCTAAAACCACCCACAAGTCTGCTCCATGTCGCGCTGCCTTCCTCAAGTGCTGCAGAGATGCCACCATGCTGAGGAGCAACATCACAAAGAGAAGGAACACATACAGCCTGGCAAAAAGTACAGTATTGTATTATAATATTATATTAGTAGTTGGAATGTCAATAGCATCTCAGAAGTATCTCACAAGCTACAGATTCTTGTGGTGCATTTAAGGCACGAGGGGGTGTGGTATATGGCCAATATACCATGGCTAAGGGCTGTTCTTATGCACGACACAACGCGGATACAGCCCTTAGTCATGGTATATTGGCCATATACCACAAACCTCCGAGTGCCTTATTGCTATTATAAACTGGTTACCAATGTAATTACAACAATATAAATAAATGTTTTGTCATACCCGGTGTATACGGTCTGATATACCACGACTTAAGCCAATCAGCATTCAGGGCTCAAACCACCCAGTTTCTAACCACTAATATAGAACTTCTTAGATAAATCAATACTTTTGTCTTTTTTCAGATTAGTTGTACTACAGTATATGCACATATTTTGTATTGATTGAGCTGAAATGTGTCCTCTTCCCTGTCCTCCTGTTTAGCGGCTGATGATATTGGTGAGGAAGAAGAGGCCATAGATGAGGTGTCTGTCCACCTCCGCTCCTATTTCCCTCAGACCTGGATGTGGGGCATCGTTGATGTGGGGCCCTCTGGTCTCGTAAGGTAACATGGTAACCTGCAACATCTACGTCACAAATTATACCCTATTCCCTATATAGTGCACTACCGGCCCTGGTCTAAAGTAGTGCACCATATAGGGAATAGGGTGCCATTTGGGACACAGACCAGGACAGTCATGACTGGGACCAGGAGTTTTCCCTGACCATGTGAACTGACTGGGTAAAGCTTGGGGACCAATATAGTGTAACAAGTATATTAGGAATGACATCATGTTGTATGTTATTATTTTCAGACACAGTGTTGCTGTCCCTGACTCCATCACTACCTGGGAGGTTCAAGCAGTGGGGATCTCTAAAACAAAAGGCAGGTCACCTCTTCCTTCTAACCTTAGACCATTACACTAGCCTAGTCCTAAATATATTTGTGCTCTTGCAAACTAATTTTAGCTGTCATTGTCAAGCCAACCATGACAACGAGTGACAGAAACATGGCATGATAGCACAAACAGACTTTCAGAGGACAGTCATCAAGTGGTTAATGTTAGTGTTGATTCTCCCTTCAGGGTTTTGTATAGCAGAGCCCAAGCCTCTGGTGGTGTTTCAGGACTTCTTTGTGTCTCTCAGACTTCCCTATTCTGTGAAGAGAAATGAACAGCTACAGATGAAAGCTGTGGTGTTCAACTACAGAACTGACTGTATGGAGGTAACTAGTGTTGTAAAAACAATATATGTCAAAACAATATATTTGAGTCCAAAATGCCTCCAACAGCCATTTATACAAATAAACTGCAGTTGCAGACTTTTTCATCTGTAGATTCCTTTGATAGACATTTTTACTATACTTACATCTACTACCATGTATATGTGTTTCTCTCTGTGAAGGTGACAGTGGAGCTGGCGTGGGTGGAGGGTCTGTGCAGTGCAGGGGGAGACAGAGGGGACAAACAGGTGGTCACAGTACCAGGTAACTCTGCTGTCCCTGTCTACTTCACCGTGGTTCCTCTGGTCATAGGAAACATCCCTATCCATGTAGACGCCTACACTAAGACGGCCCGCGACCAGATCAAGAAGGACCTCAAAGTTACGGTATGAACACGACAGGACATTTAAAACGTGTAGTATATTATAGGTTTTAAAAGGCTTTCCACTTTGACATTTCTGTCTTGATTTTCCCTTACAAAAACAGTTGCAACCCCTACAAAAATGTCCATTCATTATAATTCACATATTCATTCACATTTCCTGTTGCTGCAGGATAATTTTCCTGCTGTAGCAATCTGGCTCAAATTAAGATCCTACATCTGTATATGTCTGTATAAACAATCTGAATGAGACGCTCACATTTTGTTCTGTTATACAGGGGGAAGGGGAACTGGTCTCAATACAACATGAATACAACATTGATGGGAAAGGTAATGTTGTCTTCCTAAACATGTGAAACCTGTAGTAAAAGTGACATTTATGCAAACAAGCCTCATCAGACCATTGAGTTAAAACAGTCTCTCCATTTCGTATCTATGTCACACAGCTGCCAAGTCAATCGAGCTTGAAATTCCACCTCCTCCTAATGCTGTCCCTGGACTGGAATCTCACACCTACATCAGTGTCAAAGGAAAGGAGGGTGGATAAATACTTTAGTCAGACTTTCTGCTAGTGTGGAACATATACTGTGTGGGGTCTGTAGTACTGTATGTATTTACATTGACATTTTTTACATTTTGGTCCATGAGATATTATTTCAGACTATGAGTTTTTCCAGACCAATCTCCAGGGCTAGTTTACTGCTATAACAGGGAAACCTCTCCCATCACGCCCATGTAGGTGGTGTGATGGGAGAGTCAGTGGAGAACTGTCTAAGCCTGGATGGAGTGGACCAGCTCATCTCCCTTCCCAAGGGGTGTGCGGAGCAGACCATGGTCACCATGTCTCCAGCCATCCACGCCATGAGATACCTGGACGCTACTGGACAGTGGGTCGACCTAAAGGCTGAACGCAGAGATGAAGCCCAAGCCATGATACAGGCTGGTGAGGGGACACTGGGAGAATTTAAGTTAATCCCCTTTGAGACATCTACCCTTGTGGGAATCAAATGGTTGAAATGAATTGATTCTTTCTCTTTCCAAGGATACGGCAGAATCCTGACCTTCAAGAAGACCGATGGATCCTATGGAGCTTTCCTGTCAACCCCAAGCAGTGTTTGGTTGACAGCCTTTATAGCTAAGGAGTTGTCCCAGTGCAGGGACGTGATTTCAGTGGAGGACTCCTACATCCAACAGTCTATTTCCTACCTGGTGTCTAAACAGCTGTCCAGTGGAGCCTTCACTGACCCTAACCCACTCTATGACCGCACCATGCAGGAAAGAATGCTTTATTCATCCATACAAGATGGAAATATGAGTTATGCTGTACCCTACCCCTCAGAAATACACATCAGGTTGGAGAGGCTGGGGGCAGTGGGCAGCCACACTGTGTCGCCAGTTGAGCAGTTTAGGGGTTAAGTGCCTTTCTCAAGGGCACAACAGCAGGAGATCTTGTCTTTCTAGGATGTGTCACTAATAACCATCTAGCAGTCGACTCAAATATTGTCCACATTTTCTTCTGCCCAGGCTGGGTAGCAATCGTGCCACCATAACCTCTACGTAGGGGCTACCGAGTGGCGCAGTGTTCTAAGGCCCTGCATCTCAGTGCTAGAGGCGTCACTACAGACCCTGGTTAGATTCTAGGCTGTATCACAACCGGCCGTGATTGGGAGTCCCATAGGGTGGCGCACAATTGGCCCAGCGTCGTCCGGGTTAGGGTTTGGCCGGGGTAGGCCGTAATTGTAAATAAGAATTTGTTCTTAACTGACTTAACTTGCCTAGTTAAATAAAGGTTAAAAAATATATAATAAAGTACGACCCAAATGTTCTTTATGTCCGGACCATGCAGGTACCATTCCATACAATATGATGTCTTTACCTGTCTGCTATCTGTCCATTCCCTCACCTCAGGGTGGAGTGGGAGGGTTTGAGGGAGAGGTGTCCCTGACAGCGTTTGTTCTGATAGCCATGAACCACGCTGTGGCACTGTACCCTGAAGGAAAAGGCTCAGAAATGGTAATACATCGATTCAACTAAGTCATGGACTTAACCTTTACATCACCTAACTTATCATCACTGACTTAACCTGACTTACTCAAAGTTGTGTAATTATTATCCCGAAGGGGCAAGTTGGTTTTGCAGCAATATGATCCAGAATAAAGCAACATGCCTTTTTTGTGTCTGTTGTGATAATGTTTAACTAATGCATTTGTTGTTTCTAATGCTAAATCTATCTACCATTTCCTGTGTTAGAAGCAGGCTATGGAGCAGGCTAAGGCCTACCTGGAGTCGAAGCTGGACTCCCTTCAGAGGCCCTTCTCTGTTGCCATCACCTCCTACGCCCTCTCTCTAACCTCCCCTGGCGGAGACAGTGCCTCCATGGCTCAGACCAAACTCAGGGCCTTGGCACATAGTAACAATGGTCAGTACCTTGTTACTTTACTAGTCATCTTGGGCTACGGGTTCACTAGTTGTCTAATTACTTCAGAAGTTGTCTATATCAGAAAGGCTCTATTCATCTAAAGTGTGTTTTAACTCATTCCTTTGGACTTCAACCTGCTTTGATTACTAGCGCCTGTAAAGTATTACCGGTAGTGGCTGGAGAAAAAGGCAGGACAAGGTCTTCTGGGTAGACATTGATTCCCTGGTCTGTATGCTCATTGAGGAAAGGTAGACATACACAATGACAACATTTAAACAGCAGAGGGCGCCATATTATTGATTATGTCTCCCCTGCAATGTTATATGGCTAAGGACGTAGCTGCTAAACATACTGTATATCTCCCCTGCAGAAGCAGATACATGTCACTGGGAGGCCAGTGATGCTCTGAGGCTGAGCGGGGAGACGAGGGCCAATCAGGTGCCCCAGGCCCAGGCCATCTCCGTGGAGACCACGGCTTACGCCCTGCTCCAGACAGTGGCGGAGGGAGACATGACATACGCGACGTGCATCGCCCGCTGGCTCACTGAGCAGAGACAGTACGGAGGAGGGTTCCGCTCTCACCACAAGGATATCAGCTGTAGAGTCACACCTCATTCAGTAGCACAGCACACGTTTAGTACAGGTAGTCAAAGCACCACAGCAGCACAGACAGTAGGTAACCTGTAGAACAAGCTCACCCAGTAGACAGACAAGGTATGTACTGTAGGTCAAGCCACCAGCAGACAGACAGGTAGGTACTGTAGTCAAGGCTCACCCAGTAGACAGACAGTGTACGGTAGGTCAAGCCACCAGGTAGACAGACAGTAGTACTGTAGGACAAGCCACCAGTAGACAGACAGGTAGGACTGATAGTCAAGCACCAGTAGACAGACAGGTAGTACTGTTAGGACAAGCCACCAAGAGACAGACAGGTAGTACTGTATGTCAAGCCATCAGTAGAGACGTAGGAGTAGTCAACACCAGTAGACAGACAGGTCATGTACTGTCAGACAGCACACCAGTAGACAGACAGGTAGTTACTGTAGACAAACCACCCAGTAGCACAACAGGTAGGACTGTAGGACAGCCACCAGTAGACAGACAGGTAGGTACTGTAGACAAGCCACCAGTAGACAGACAGGTAGGTACTGTGTAGGACAACCGCCACCAGTAGACAGACAGGTAGGTACTGTAGGTCAAGCCACCAGTAGACAGCAGGTAGGTACTGTAGGTCAAGCCACCAGTAGACAGCACAGGTAGGTACTGTAGGTCAAGCCACCAGTCAGACAGACAGGTAGGTACTGTAGGACAAGCCACCAGTAGACAGACAGGTAGTACTGTAGGTCAAGCCACCAGAGACAGACAGGTAGGTACTGTAGTCAAGCCACCAGTAGAACAGACAGTAGGTACTGTAGGTCAAGCCACCAGTAGACAGACAGGTAGTACTGTAGGACAAGCCACCAGTAGACAGACAGTAGGTACTGTAGTCAAGCACCAGTAGACAGACAGGTAGGTACAGTAGGACAAGCCACCAGTAGACAGACAAGTAGTGCTGTAGGTCAAGCCACCAGTAGACAGACAGGTAGGTACTGTAGGTCAAGCCACCAGTAGACAGACAGGTAGTACTGTAGTCAAAGCCACAGTAGACAGACATAGTACAGTCAGGAAGCCACCAGTAGACAGACAGGTAGGTACTGTAGGTCAAGCCACCAGTAGACAGACAGGTAGTACTGTAGGACAAGCCACCAGTAGACAGACAGGTAGGTACTGTAGGACAAGCCACCAGTAGACAGCACAGGTAGGTACTGTAGGACAAGCCACCAGTAGACAGAACAGGTAGGTCTGTAGGTCAAGCCACCAGTAGACAGACAGGTAGGTACTGTAGAACAACCACCAGTAGACAACAGTAGTACTGTAGTCAAGCCACCAGTAGACAGACAGGTAGGACTAGGAGTCAGCCACCAGTAGACAGACAGTAGGTACTGTAGGTCAAGCCACCAGTAGACAGACAGGTAGTACTGTAGACAACACAGTAGACAGACAGTAGTACTGTAGGACAAGCCACCAGTAGACCAGACAGTAGGTACAGACAGAGTACTGTAGGTCAAGCCACCAGTAGACACAGACAGGTAGGACTGTAGTCAACACCAGTAGACAGACAGTAGGTATGTAGGCAAGCCACCAGTAGACAGACAGGTAGGTACTGTAGCAAGCCACCAGTAACAGACAGTAGGTACTGTAGGTCCAAGCCACCAGTAGACAGACAGGTAGTACTGTAGGTCAAGCCACCAGTAGACAAGACAGGTAGGTACTGTAGGACAACCACCAGTCAACAGTGACAGGTAGTACTGTAGGACAGCCACCAGTAGACAGACAGGTAGGTACTGTAGTCACAGCCAACATAGACAGACAGGTAGGACTGTAGGACAGCCACCAGTAGACAGACAGGAGGTACTGTAGGTCAAGCCACCAGTAGACAGACAGGTAGGTACTGTAGGTCAAGCCACCAGTAGACAGACAGGTAGACTGGAGGCACAAGCCACCAGAGACAGACAGGTAGGACTGTAGACAAGCCACCAGTCAGACAGACAGGTAGGTACTGTAGTCAAGCCACCAGCAGACAGACAGTCAGGTACTGCAGGTCACAGCCACCAGTAAGACAGACAGGTAGGTGCTGTAGGACAAAGCCACCAGTAGACAGACAGGTAGGTACTGTAGGTCAAGCCACCTAGCAGCACAGACAGGTAGGTACTGTAGGACAAGCCACCAGTAGACAGACAGCTAGGTACTGTAGGACAAGCCACCAGTAGTCAGACAGGTAGGTACTGTAGGACAAGCCACCAGTAGACAGACAGGTAGGTACTGTAGGACAAGCCACCAGCAGACAGACAGGTAGGTACTGTAGGATAAGCCACCAGTAGACAGACAGGTAGGTACTGTAGGACAAGCCACCAGTAGTCAGACAGGTAGGTGCTGTAGCATTATGATCGGGACCTCGGAGTTATCACTGACCACTTGACTGGACCTGGAGAAACTCCTGGCCCTAGTTATATACTTCTCTTTGTCTTTCTTTCTTTCTCTCTCCCTCCTTCTCTCTCATCCCTTTTCTTTATTTTTCTGTCCCGTCTTTCTCTGTCCCCTCTCTCCTTCTCCTTTCTCTCTCTCTCTCGCTCTCTCTCCCTTCCTCCCTCCCTCCCTCTCTCTAACAGGATACAGTTGTAGCTCTTGAGGCTCTAGCTAAGTACAGTATCAAGGACAATGATGGTCAGGACTTGGACCTTAATGTTGAGATGTGTTACCAAAACGGCCGCAAGCAGAGAGTTCATCTTACGAAGCGTAATGCCCTGACCCTATCTGCCTTCCAGGTGAGATTGAGTTTAGAATTCAAGCAGTGCTCTGATGTAACTTTCTCAAATGCTGTTTTACATCTACTAATCTCTGTGTTGTCTGGTTTGTCTTGGTAGGTGAACCCAGGAAGCCAGATCACTATTAACACACAGGGGAAGGGAAACGGGACCTTATCAGTAAGTAAATAGATTTAAACGTAAATGTTGATGATTCTAACATTGTAAGACTGTCTGAATTTCAACAGATGTGTCCACAGTGCTTGTTTTATGTCATCAGGTGGTCCAGACCTACAGAACTCTGGAGAGGAGTGACTTGTTCTGTGGTTTCTACAGTCTCAATGTCTCAGTGGAGGGAGAGGTTAAGTACAGAAGTAAGTTTCAGTCAGAATGCATCTATAAACACTAAACACATTTGCTGGAGTGCTGTTTGAAAACATAAAACACTATTCATTGTCAGTATGAATGTGTAAAATTACAGAAAAAGCGGACGATGGTCCTGAGCTAGACGACTATTATAACTATGAGTCTGAGGGGGATGGGAACCCTAGTGATGAGCCAATGAGCAGGGTGGAATGGTTTGACCTGCGCACACGCAGGAAGAGACACACCCCACAGGAGGAGGAGAGGGAGAAGTCCTTAGTCTACACTGTGTGTGTGGGGTGAGTACAGGTGTCTGTCTGTCTGTCTGTCTGTCTGTCTGTCTGTCTGTCTGTCTGTCTTGTCTGTCTTGTCTGTCTTGTCTGTCTTGTCTGTCTTGTCTGTATGCATGGGTTGGGATGAGTGGATATATGGTTCTCTCTCTCCTCTCGTCTCCTACAGACTGACCAGTGGTAATTCTACAGGCATGGTCATCGTGGACATCTCCCTTCTCAGTGGACTCAAACCTAACATGCAGGATCTGGAGGAGGTACAGTAGGCCTACATTTAACGTTGATTTACATTTTTGCCATCCAGCAGATGCTCTTATACACAGTCAGTACATTCAACTATGGGCTCGATTCAATCCGTAGTGCTGTAGTTCCACCATACAGCGCAATTGAAATTTGAAGGCAATGTTTCCGCATTCGTAGAGACTGCATTCACGGTAAATGCTGCATATGCAGGAAAACTGAAATCCGTTTTACCTKATTTCTACCAGCATGTCACCTGGGCAACTAGAGGCAAACAAACTCTAGGCGACCTTTACTCCACACACAGAGACGCATACAAAGCTCTCCCTCGCCCTCCCTTTGGCAAATCTGACCATAACTCTATCCTCCTGATTCCTGCTTACAAGCAAAAACTCAAACAGGAAGTAACAGTGAWGCGCTTAATACGGAAGTGTTCCAATGAAGCGGACGCTAAGATACAGGACTGTTTCACTAGCACAGACTGGAATATTTTCCGGGACTCATCCGATGGCATTGAGGAGTTTATCACATTAATAAGTGCATTGACAACGTCACCCCCACAGTGACCGTACGTACATAATCCAGCCAGAAGCTATGGATTACAGGCAACATCCGCACTGAGCTAAAGGCTAGAGCTGCCACTTTCAAGGAGCGGGACACTAATCCGGATGCTTATAAGAAATACCGTTACGCKCTTAGACAAACCATCAATACAGGACCAAGATCGAATCCTACTTCATCGGCTCTGATGGTCGTCAGATGTGGCAGAGCTTGCAACCTATCATGGATTACAAAGGGAAACACAGCCGTGAGCTGTCCAGTGACGCGAGCCTACCAGACGAGCTAAACACATTCTATGCTCGCTTCGAGGCTAGCAACACTGAATCATGCTGTTCCGGACACCCATGGGTGATTACACTCTTGTGAGTGTGATGTGAGTAAGACCTTTAAACAAGCTAACATTCAAAAGGCCGCAGGGCCAGATGGATTACCAGGACGCATACTCAGAACATGCGCAAGTGTCTTCACTGAAATGTTCAACCTCTCCCTGACSCAGWCTGTAATACCTACATGTTTCAAGCAGACCACCATAGTCCCTGTGCCCAAGAATGCCAAGGTAACCTGTCTAAATGACTATCACACCGTAGCACTCATCTGTAGCCATGAAATGCTTTGAAAGGCTGGTCATGGCTCACATCAACACCATCATCTCAGACACCCTGGTCCCACTCTAATTCACATACCGCCCCAACAGATCCACAGATGACGCAATCTGTATTGCACTCCACATTGCCCTTTCCCACCTGAACAAAGGAACATGAGAATGCTGTTCATTGACTACAGCTCAGCGTTCAACACCATAGTGCCCTCCAAACTCATCACTAAGCTAAGGACCCTGTGACTGAACACCTCCCTCTGCAACTGGATCCTGGACTTCCTGACGGGCCGACCCCCAGCTGGTGAAGGTTAGCAACAACACATCCGCCATGCTGACCCTCAATACGGCAGCCCCTCAGGGGTATGTGCTTAGACCCCTCCTGTAGTCCCTGTTCACCCACGACTGGCCGTGTATGACTCCAACACCATCATTAAGTTTGCAGATGACACGGCGGTGGTAGGCCTGATCACCAATGACGATGAGACAGCCTATAGGGCAGAGGGTAGTGCGTATGGCCCAGTACATCACTGGGGTCGAGCTCCCTGCCATCCAGGACCTCTATACCAGGCGGTGTCAGAGGAAGGCCCTAAAGATTGTCAGACTCCAGCCACCGAAGTCATAGACTGTTCTCTCTGATTACTCATTGTGTATTTATTCTTTGTGTTATTATTTTTCTATTATTTCACCCCAAAAAATCTACATTGTTGGGAAGGACCCGTAAGTTAGCATTCCACTGTTAGTCTACACCTGTTGTCTACAAAGCATGTGACAAATACGATTTGATATGTCGGCTCAATTGAAAATTACCTTTAAATTTCAAGCTGTAGTGCGGATCTTCAGCGCTACAGATTGAATCGAGCCCTACGTTTAGTAGGAAAAAACAAACACCAGTTATTACAAGTAAACCCTTTGAAATATCTGCTATCAGCAGAATCAGTTCCAGGAAGAAAACACATTTTAGCGATTCAGACTGACATGTTGTCAAACTATAGAATGATGTATTTTTCTATTTCTCTCCTCTAGAATGTGAAGGGTACTGAGAAGTACATTGACCATTATGACATCGCCCCAAATAAAGTGTTCCTCTACTTCGCTGAGGTAAGACCTTTTGTATCCAAAGCCATGACATCAATCAGCCATGACTACTGTACAACTCATATAGTGATTCGCAGAAGAGTTCTCGTGTTCTCGCCAAGGCTGTCCTCTCTTCCCTCTGACGCTGTATTGTCGCTATGTYTTCCAGATCACAGAGGAACCACAGTGTGTAGCGTTCCGGGCCAAACAGATCAGTCCCATGGGCCTGGTGCAGCCTGCTGCTGCTGTGGTCTTTGACTACTACAACCCAGGTATACCACCATGTTTAGTTTAGGGTATGTTAAGACAATGTTTGCAATGTATCTGGAAGGTCCATGGGGCTGGTGRAGCCTGATGAGGTATTTGGCCCCGGTCAAATGTAGTGCACAATAAAGGGAATAGGATGCCGTATGGGACATAGCCATTGTCTGAGTGACTAATGCTGAACTATGTCCCTACAGAGAGGAGATGCACTGTGTTCTACAGCTCACCCCAGAAAAGCAACATGATCTCCAAGATCTGTCAGGACAATATGTGCTCCTGTGCAGAGGGTATGTGCACTCCTTACAGATAGTATTTTCAGGACAGAAAATGTATTTGTATATTGCCTGAACTATTTTGAACTATTGTGTATCTAGTTTTTATTTGCTTTGTCTCAGGTGGTTGCCCAAAGAAGAAAGTCACTTACAGTAAAGACATGGAGAAAGAGACTCGCAGGAMCTTTGCTTGTTTCTCTCCAATTGTAAATTATGGTGAGTTTATACCTCTAACCCAAATACTCTCTTCTTTCTAATGTGCTGTAGTTGGTACTAACACCACTTCATGTTGTCCTTCTGACAGTGTACGTCGTCAAGTTTGTCAACTCATCCGATGATGGAGTCTTTAAACATTATACCACATTACTGACCAAAATCCTACAGACAGGTGAGTGTTCTACAATATTACAGTTTGCATCCCAAAAGGCAGCCTATTTCTTATGGTGCACTACTTTGGATGGGTCCTGGTCAAAAGCAGTGCACTATATAGGGAAAAGAGTGCCATTTGGTACTTAAACATTCTCTTGAAGTATAATTTTCTTTACATTATTGTTGTGCTGGTTCTKTGCTATGCCAGGTAAAGATGTGATGCAGACTGGAGCAGTGAGAGACATGATCAAACGTAAAGCCTGTGATGAGTTTGACATGAAGATTGACAGTAACTACCTGATCATGGGGAGAGATGGGACCATCTCTGACACCACTGACCACAGTGGGAAGTAAGTGATGGGATGCGACCCAAATGGTACCCTATTCCCTATATAGTGCACTACTTTTAACCAGGGTTCATAGGGCTCTGGTCAAAAGTAGTGCAACATGTTATAAAATAATAATACTAATAATTAGGTGGGTGTTATATGTATATGTACAAGTGTGTATTATACGCATGTGTGAATTGGAAATTCATTTTTTTTCATCTCTCAACTCCCCCTGAGACACATTCGGAGAGTGGGGTCACAGCCAGGGTCAAAAGTAGTGCGCCATGTATGGAATAGGGTTCCATTTGGGACATAAGTCTTCCTTTTCAATTAACTATACAGTATGTGTCAATATATTGTAAGACGACATTGATATAATACATGGAATSATCAGGTAAAAAAAGACAGCATAGAGGATATTTATTACAATATTGTTGAATTGAGATACTTTACAGGTTTATCACTACTTGGGCCCTAGATTGTGATTTCTCCATTGGGAAATGTACACTACATGTACAGTGTAGAATGGGAGACTATTCCAGCGCAGTTTGAGTGAGAGACTCCAATGCTGTCCACCCTGGATAACTAAATGTTATTCTATCCCCACCTGTATTACTAAATGTTGTCCACCCCAGGCCTGTATAACTAAATGTTGTCCATCCCAGGCCTGTATAACTAAATGCTGTCTTCCGTAGGCCTGTCTATGTCCTGGATAATGAGACATGGTTGGAGGAGATTCCAGAGGAGAGGAAGTGTAAAGCTACTAAGAACCGTAAAGCCTGTAACATGCTCAAGGACTTCATGAAACAGTACGAGGTCAACCAGTGTTCAATATAACCKTTYGTTGCCTTCAGTGAACATCCAGATATAAATATATTATATAGAACAGACATGTTTMTCTGTCATTGAGAATAGGGAAATATGTTGGCTCTATGCAACACATTTCTATCAGAAACGTTCCAGAAAGTTGTGGCTCCTGAACATCACGTGACCCAGGATGACTGTCCTGGACATCAACAGAGAGAGAGACTGTGATACAGAGAATTATATATTTTTAGTATGAATAGAGGAAAGCAGAAAGCACACTCATAAACCATGTGCTTTTATTACCAGTGCATATTCACAGAGAAAATAGAAAGAAGATTGAGTGACATATTTTTGAAACACAAAGATACAGATAGTGATGTGTCTAATACTCCTTAATAAAACAACCCGTGATTGGCTACACAGTCTGTCTGGCTGCTGTTTGGCATAATGACGTCAGAGAGGTTATAGGGACTCTATTTTGGCACCAAGGGTGCTGTGTTGTTACAGTGGTGAACACCAGGGGGAGTGAGAGCACTATTGCTCATCTAATGCTAATGTTTCCCTCAGGACAATATTGTTATAAATTGGTAATGAACTGTTATAACCCAGTAAAGAAATGCTATGAACTGTGATAACCAGGCAATGAAACATTGTAACTCTAGTCCTTTAACACACGCTGAAGCTGTTGATACATTCACACTGTGGCTTCTGAAAACAAACTATATAAATGGTAAATCTACTGTTGACAGTGTTTATTTAAGACTGAAACCCAGATGTTAGTCAAATATCTAATGTAGTTTTTCATGTTCAATAACACTCAGTAATATAATCATGGGTATTGGTTTACAATATGTACTCCAACTTGTCACAATTCAAAACCCACTTCTATGTATTTTTTGGCAAATCAAATCTTTCAAATTCTAAATCCTCACTGTTTGTTCTACTAATCCCCTCAAAGTGGCTAGGGTTTTTTACTATATATGGAGACAAATGACAAAGGCGTGAATTTCTAAAAAARAAAACATCAAATTAGAAAAATAATTTGTAAATGCTGAACTAGTGTATAAAATAAAATAAATTAGCAATTCAATTTAGAATTTTTTTCCTTTTTAAAAAGAACAGATATTAACAAAGATTATAATAATTCTGCTGCTCACATATGCAATAATCATGACACATCTCTTCTCCAGCTGAACTKCTGATTTAAAAAGCACACRTTAGGACAGCTGCCATACATAGAAACGCTGGAATGCTAGACTGCTGTTCTCGGAATAACCAAAAMATATGTTTTAAAATCAAAGCACAGATAAGCTGCATAATGATCCATTATACACAGTATACAGTTATGCATACACAGTTCATACAGCAAATCAATGCACAGATGGTGATGACCTTTTATATGTGAGATGGCTTTAGGTTAAGTCAGTTTGTTCTTAGATACACCTGAAAGAGAAATTATGTTTCAAAAGCTTTTGCTTTGCGTCYTTGGTTGGTTTCACTGTAAGCACATTTTTCGTTGCACTTAGACCATGGCGAAGAAACAGTTCATAAACTCCACTGTTATMTCGTCACGTCTGAGTTAACAAGGTAAAGATAAAACTTCATGCATTGGGACGAGCTCCTTCACAACATGGCTCAATTATTATACATGTACTTCAATCTATCACTGATCTGGTCTCCTAATATCAGTTACAGTATATACACACTTCATACCTCCTTCATACCTCCTTGTAGTTTTACATCAATGACTGAACAAAGAGGTAAATACACTCTACACACAATGGCACCTTATTCCCAACATAGTGCACTACTTTTGACCAGAGCCCAATGGGCCCTGGTCAAAAGTAGTGAACTACACAAAGAATAGGGTGCCATTTCAGACTCAGTAAACTCCATTAACACACCACATGGAGGAGTAAACTGGGGTTATATTGTCACTTCATGATGTTGGGGGGGTTCAGAGAACACTAACTGGATGAGGTGGATCTGATCAGATGTGCAAATCAAAGGGACAGCTATTGGAAAGATCATTGCACCTGTATATTATGTATAGTACATTGGTTTGTGTCGTTGCTCAGTGCTAGCACGTGCTCTGACCTAGGGGCAAAAATACATACATTAGATCAAATACTTTCCAATACTTCAAGTGCTGCACTTGATTTGGTTTGCCTGAACCAATGGAACAGTCCCAAAAGTGCAAACTCAAATAAATAGGTAAATCAAGCACATCCCAAACACTTAAAATACTTTCAAGTATTTGACCTATTTTTTTGACCCAGGTCAGGCTGTGGTTGGTTTGTCTGTCCGGCGCAGATCTGGGGTACATCCCAAATGGCAACCTATTCCTTATATAGTGCACTACTTTTGACCAGAGCCCTATGGGTTTCTGTTAATAAGTAGTGCACTATGAATAGAATAGGGGGCCATTTGGGACGCASCCTGATAGTGGTAGGCCTGCAACAGACCGTCCCTAAAGCAATGGTTCWACCTACTGCAGGTAGCGGTAAACCTTGAAGCAGTGGTTGCCAGAGTCAGCCACAGCCACGTGTCCATCAGAGGTGAGAGACAGGCCCTGTGGACCATAGAGAGGGTCTGCTGTGGTGTTGATGTAGGACAGGAACGACCCGGAACTATCAAACACCTGCAGGACAATACAAAATCAAGATCAGGGTCAGCTGTACTCATAAGTTATATTACTTATGATCATCATTATTATTATTATTATAACTCGAAAGAGTAAATAAAATATAATAACTAATGCTGCTTGTTAATCATTATTAACTGACCTGTATTCTGCTGTTCCCCCAGTCGGCAACGATGATGTTCCCGTTGGCGTCCACGGCAACGCCTGTCGGGGCATTGAACTGTCCGTTCCCCTCGCCATGGGAACCAAACTTAAACAGGAACTCCCCGTCTGCACTGTACACCTATTAGGGAAGGAATTCAAACTGTTCAGAAGTAGTGTGTCCGAACCTCAACCCTAGCTTCATGTCCACAGCCAGGTTCAACTCTAACCTCAACCCTAGCTTCATGTCCACAGCCAGGTTCAACTCTAACCTCAACCCTAGCTTCATGTCCACAGCCAGGTTCAACTCTAACCGCAACCACAACCCTAGCTTCATGTCCACAGCCAGGTTCAACTCTAACCTCAACTCTAGCTTCATGTCCACAGCCAGGTTCAACACTAACCTCAACCCTAGCTTCATGTCCACATCCAGGTTCAACTCTAACCTCAACCCTAGCTTCATGTCCACATCCAGGTTCAACTCTACCTAAACCACAACTCTAGCTTCATGTCCACATCCATGTTCAACTCTCACTCTAACCT
>NC_036841.1:5901801-5920895 GCF_002910315.2 Salvelinus sp. IW2-2015 | reverse complement strand
ACACACACACACACACACACACACACACACACACACACACACACAGGGAGAAAGAGAATAGTGAGACGTACCTTCACTGAATGGTTGTGGAAGTCTGTTACCACAATCTCATTTTTGTTGTTGATCGCCACAAAGTGGGGACCTAGGGTAGGGAAGGGGAGGGAGGAAGGGAAGGGGAGGGAGGAAGGGATATAGAGAGGGAGAGGGGAAGAGACAGGGAGAGGGAAGAGAGGAGGCGGAGAGAAGATGAGTCATCAACATAACAGTGCAGTAGAGGAAGTTCTAGACTATTTTAGGACTTTGTACACAACAGCACTGTGGAAACACTAGCCACAAAAGGGAAACACCAAGCAATGTAAGACGCGGCAATGGGCAGTTGTATCATGAAGAGACTGCTATACCATACATCAATACTTACTGAACGCAGGGCCAGATTTACTCAGCTTGGGTTCCAGTGAAATGTTTGTACCACTTTTTTCTAAAAAAAGAAACAATAAAAGGTCAAAGTCAGAGATGAGATTAAAATGAGATTGAAATGAGTGACAGGTTTCTCCATGGAGCTAGTGAAGCKATATAATTGGAGGGTTATAGAAATGTAAGAGAATCACACTGACCAAAGAGATAAAAGCAGAAAGGAGAATACAATAGAACAGGAATTGTTCCAAAAATAGTGACAAACAGTGGAATAACTCCCAAAACTGCAAACCCATAGATAGATCATGCAAGGAGTTTCTCCCCTACCTGTGAACTGTCTGTCTGATGTCCCCCTGGCTCCAAACTTGGTGACCAGCTTCCCATTGGCCTGGAAGATGAACACACAGCAGGCCTTGTTATCCACGGTGATGATGTGTCCGTTCCTGTCCACCGCCACTCCTTTAGGGCCCATCAGACGACCCGCCCCGATCTTACTCTGTCAGGGAGAGAATGGAAGGTCAGAGGGATGGAGAGGGAAAGATGTGAATTGTGATGAGTCTTATCTGACGTGCAAATCAAAGGGGCAGCTATGGGAAAGCTCAGTGCACCCGGTACGTATAGAACATACAAGGAGAGGGGATATAGTAGACTGTTTAACGTTGACGTTTCAGCTCAAGGTCTTTCTCAAGACCAGTCTCCTAGAGTGACCTGATGACCTCTCACCTTGAACTTCCCGTCGGAGGAGAAGATGCTGACCCAGCGGTTGTCGTAGTCGGCCACAATGATGTCACCGTTCATATCCACAGTGACCCCCGTGGGGCGCTGCAGTTGCCCCGGCGACCGACCCCTGACCCCAAACCTCAGCTTGAATGCCCCATCGTTGGAGAACACCTGGAGAATAATACCACAACAACACTCAAAAACAGATTTGGATTTGAAATAACCTTTTTCTTAAGGGACAATAAGGAATAGGGTGGAATTTGAGATGTGCCTTGAAATATGTGCTTGGCCTGTGATACCTTGATTGAAACTACCTCAACCTAATACCTTTTCTGCTTTGCAACAATGAATTTAGTACTCATCCCACTCTGCACGCTGTCACTATACACATGGTTACCTTTCTCTCACAGTTTGTGTGCAGTGGTGTAAAGTACTTAAGTAAAAATACTTTAAAGTACTACTCAAGTACACTGCTCAAAAAAATAAAGGGAACACTTAAACAACACAATGTAACTCCAAGTCAATCACACTTCTGTGAAATCAAACTGTCCACTTAGGAAGCAACACTGATTGACAATAAATTTCACATGCTGTTGTGCAAATGGAATAGACAAAAGGTGGAAATTATAGGCAATTAGCAAGACACCCCCAAAAAAGGAGTGATTCTGCAGGTGGTGACCACAGACCACTTCTCAGTTCCTATGCTTCCTGGCTGATGTTTTGGTCACTTTTGAATGCTGGCGGTGCTCTCACTCTAGTGGTAGCATGAGACGGAGTCTACAACCCACACAAGTGGCTCAGGTAGTGCAGTTCATCCAGGATGGCACATCAATGCGAGCTGTGGCAAAAAGGTTTGCTGTGTCTGTCAGCGTAGTGTCCAGAGCATGGAGGCGCTACCAGGAGACAGGCCAGTACATCAGGAGACGTGGAGGAGGCCGTAGGAGGGCAACAACCCAGCAGCAGGACCGCTACCTCCGCCTTTGTGCAAGGAGGTACACTGCCAGAGCCCTGCAAAATGACCTCCAGCAGGCCACAAGAGTGAATACAAGAGAATCAAGAGAACATCCCTGGCCTTCCATACGGCCTCTGATCTTGCAAACTCACGAACACAAATGCTTCATTTATAAATTATGTCTGAGTGTTGGTGTGCCCCTGGCCATCCGCAAAAAATAAACTAAAAAAAATTGTGCCCTGGTTTACTTAATATAAGGAATTTTTAATTATTTATACCTTATCTTTTACTTTTGATACTTAAGTATATTTTAGCAATTACATTTACTTTTGATACTTACACTGCCGTTCAAAAGTTTGGGGTCAATTCGTAATTTTCTTGTTTTTGAAAGAAAAGCACATTTTTACAGAGTAGACATTGTTAGTGTTGTAAATGACTATTGTAGCTGGAAACGGCTTATTTTTTATGGAATATCTACATAGGCGTACAGAGGCCCATTATCAGCAACCATCACTCCTGTCTTCCAATGGCACGTTGTGTTAGCTAATCCAAGTTTACAATAGCAATAAAACTGGCCTTCTTTAGACTAGTTGAGTATCTGGATCATCAGCATTTGTGGGTTCGATTACAGGATCAAAATGGCCAGAAACAAAGAACTTTCTTCTGAAACTCGTCAGTCTATTCTTGTTCTGAGAAATGAAGGCTATTCCATGCGAGAAATTGCCAAGAAACTGAAGATCTTGTACAACGCTGTGTACTACACCTTCACAGAACAGCACAAACTGGCACTAATCAGAATAGAAAGAGGAGTGGGAGGCCCCGGTGCACAACTGAGCAAGAGGACAAGTACATTAGAGTATCTAGTTTGAGAAACAGACGKCTCACAAGTCCTCAACTGGCAMCTTCATTAAAAAGTACCCGCAAAACACCAGTCTCAACTGGTTGTATGGTTGTAATCTCACCTGTATACACTGGTTGTTGCTGTCAGCCACTACGATGCGTCCGTTGCTGGAGGTGGAGATTCCCTGGAGGTTTGTAAACTCTGCTTTATCTCTCCCTCTGGTTCCTGTCAAATACACACATCCAGTAAGATCACTGAGTCAAACCACCACACATCCAGTAAGATCACGAAGGGCTATATAAAATAAACTTGATTGATTGATTCATTGATCACTGAGTCAAACCACCACACATCCAGTAAGAACACAGAGTCTCAGTGTTCATGTTAACAAGGGCTAAATAGCAGTCACGAGTTATCACAGAGAGACCTCAAAAGATCTTCATCAGTAAGATTGCTYAGAGCAGTGAAACAAATTGTGAGTATTTTCCTACTTTTTCCACAGCATTGTCTGTACCCTGCAGCCTGCACTGAGAAAACTAAGATAACTATTATCCAACTTTATCACTATATGTGGTTGTCTTACTTCAGTCTTATTGTACCTACTTCAGTTGCATCTGCCTCTGGATACGAGCATAAAATAACAAGTCAAATGTTAATGTCTTCATCAGTAACACTGCTTAAAAAAACTATGGGAGCATTTAACCAATGTGTAGTATTTCCTTKTTTTCCCCATGGCCTGTTCTGTACCATGCAGGCTTTTAAACTGATTATCAAAGACAGTAGTAGAGAAAGCTGTTTTTGAAAATGTTTTTACTTGTAATTTGCAATCGTGACTTGTGATTGTTTTAGCTACTTTAGTCATAGATAGATAATCACCTAAATGACTCAAATGTAAATATAAGCAGCTGTACCACAGAGTTAGACTAATATTAATAGGTATTACATGTCTCTCTGATCATCACCCACCGACTCTGTAGATGAGTTCATCCTCGATGGGGTTCTCCTTCTTCTTGGTGGTGCTGTACATACTGGAGGGTCTCCTCACAGCCTTCTGTCTGATGTGGCCCCCCGTCCCACTAGGACTCTTCACCCTCCTCTTCACATCGTCTGGAGACTGCAGGACYTCCGAGGGCTTGACCGCACGCAGCCGGAACGGACTGCCCCTGACCGGCTGGTCGTACAGGAGGAGAGAGAAGGAGAACTCCCCCTCAGAGCGCATGGTATAGCCCACCTGCAGAATATTTTGGAACAGACCCTTATCAGGCACCTCCAGGGGAATAAAGTCTTAGACAGACAGTACAGCTGCATACAAAATAAACACTGTACATTAAACACTTGACAATACATACATTGGATAGATTACATACATTAGATTACACAACACATATATTGCAAGTTACGATGTCATATATAAAGTACAGTTATCCTCACCTCATACGTCCCATTCTTATTATCCACCACCTCTGTCTCCGTGGTTACCGCCCCGTCCACCGACATAATCTCGGCCCGCAGCGCCGCGTTGCCCGTCTTCACCAGCTCGCTGTCCTTGTCCTTGGTCGTCACTGTGACAGTGGTGTGTTGGCCAACCAGTGTGTGGCGTAGTCCTTCTCCCGTGGCGACGGAGGTGTGGCCAATGGCTCCCGTTGTGATGAGCACGCCCAGGTTCTGGATAGAACGACGTAGACCCTCTGTCTCCACCTGGCAGTCAAGATGGCCGTTCTCATGGGGCTGGGAGGGGGAAAGGGTAGGTTTGTTAAGTTTATCCAATCAAACTTTATTTGCCACATGTGCCGAATACAACAAGTGTAGACTTTACCGTGAAATGCTTACTTACAAGCCCTTAACCAACAGTGCAGTTCAAGAAGAAGAAAATATTTACAAAGTAGACATAAATAAAAAGTAACACAATAACAATAATGAGGCTATATACAGGGGGCACCGGTACCAAGTCAGTGTGCATGTGTACAGGCTAGTTGAGGTATTCTGTACATGTAGGTGGGGGTGAAGTGACTATGCATAGGTGACAAACAAGCAGCGAGTAGCAGCAGTGTATAAAAGGGGGGGTCAATGTAAATTGTCCTGTGGCGATTTTTATGAATTGTTCAGCAGTCTAATGGCTTGGGGTTAAAGCTTTTGAGGAGGCTTTTGGTCCTAGACTTGGCGCTCCGGTACCGCTTGCCGTGCGGTAGCAGAGAAAACAGTCTATAACTTGGGTGACTGTCGTCTCTGACAATTTTATGGGCTTTCCTCTGACACCACCTATTATAGGCCCTGCATTCACACTACCCTCTGTAGCGCCTTACGGTCAGATGTTGGGCAGTTTCCGTACCAGGTGATGCAACCGGTCAGGATGCTCTCGATTGTGCAGCTGTAGAACCTTTTGAGGATCTGGGGACCCATGCCAAATCTTTTCAGTCTCCTGAGGGGGAAAAGGTTTTGTCGTGCCCTCTTCACGACTGTCTTGGTATMTTTGGACCATGATAGTTTGTTGGTGATGTGGACACCAAGGAACTTGAAACTCTCGACCCGCTCCACTACAGCCCCGTCGATGTTAATGGGGGCCTGTTCGGCCCTCCTTTTCCTGTAGTCCATGATCAGCTCCTTTGTTTTGCTCACATTGAGGGAGAGGTTTTTGTCCTGGCACCACACTGCCAGGTCTCTGATCTCCTCCCTATAGGCCGTCTCATGGTTGTTGGTGATAAGGCTTACCACTGTTGTGTCATCAGCAAACTAAATGATGGTGTTGGAGTCGTGTTTGGCCACYCAGTCATGGGTGAACAGGGAATACAGGAGGGGACTAAGTACACACCCCTGAGGGGTCCCAGTGTTAAGGATCAGCGTGGCAGACATGTTGTTGCCTACTCTTACCACCTGGGGGCGGCCCGTCAGCATCCTTATGGCTTTGTCCCGAATAGCAACCTATTCTCTATATACTGTAGTGCACTTTTGACCAGGGCCCATTGGGAACGTAGCCTTTATCATCATTGTATATGTATATATGTGAAACGAACAAACAAACGAATGTGTCCACCAACCTGTTCTGGGTAGGTGTGTCGAGCCAGGGCGCTGACCCTCTCCCCCATCTGTTTCTGGACCAGCAGAACCTCTGTAGCACTGCCATGGCTCAGAGCCTGCTCCGTAAAACTACTGCAGCTCTGGATGTTGTCCTTACCNCCCATCTGTTTCTGGACCAGCAGAACCTCTGTAGCACTGCCATGGCTCAGAGCCTGCTCCGTAAAACTACTGCAGCTCTGGATGTTGTCCTTACCCTGCAGGAGAGAAGAGAGCTGGGCCTGGAGCACCTACAGACAGAGAGAAGAGGAGGGATGTTAAGAGAGGTAGGAGAGGGAGGGATAGTCAGTTAGGGAGGAGAGGAGAGAGAAATAGTTGGAGGGAGGAGGGGGATAGTAAGAGTCAGGGAGGAGAGGAGGGAGGGATAGTCAGTTAGGGAGGAGAGGAGAGAGAGAATGGTAGGTAGTTAGTCAGAAACAGAGTGAAGAGAGGGAGAAAAAGAGGTAAGACCGAGAGAGAAAGAGTCGAGAGAGATAGTCATCCACAGAAGTAAGAGAGAGGTAGTTCTTCATAGACCATCACTGTGTCCCAAATGACCCCCTATATAGTGCCCTACTTTTGACCAGAGCCTTATGGGCCCTGGTCATAAATAGTGCATTGAATAGGATATAGGGTGCCATTTGGGAGAGCAGATCTAATCCTGTTGCAGGTACCTTCTGCTTGGTGCAGCAGATGTTCTCCAGGTCAGTGATGAGGGTGGTCTTCCTGAGGTGTAGCGCCCTCTCTAGCTCCTCAAAGGTACTGCTGATCTCTGTCACCGCCTCGTTCTTCCTGTCAGTCAGCTGCTTGGAGATCTCCCCTACCAGCTCTATAGCAGCCCTCAGCTGGGGCAGCCTGGGACAGGAAGAGGAAACAGTATATTGTCACTACCTCACACAGTCCAAGTCTAACCAACGAGCATGTACAGAGGAACTGACTAAATGTGTGTGCAATTTCTATCGATCTTCATGAGAAGCTGAAACCAGAGACTGGAAAACTGCACTCCGGTCATTTATCATTGCACTTACCAAGACTTATCCAGTGTGTACACGGTCAATGTACTCAGAATAGGGCTTTAACGATCCTAATACCGTCCCTCATTACAGACAGAGCAGTATAGACCGTCCCTCATTACAGACAGAACAGTATAGACCGTCCCTCATTACAGACAGAACAGTATAGACCGTCCCTCATTACAGACAGAACAGTATAGACCGTCCCTCATACAGACAGAACAGTATAGACGTCCCTCATTACAGGAAGAACAGTATAGACCGCCTCATACAGACGAACAGTATAGACGCCTCATTCTACAGACAGAATAGTATAGATTGTCCCTCATTTACCAGGCAGAGCAGTATTAGACCCGTGCCTCATTACAGGAAGAGCAGTCTAGACCGCCTCATTAAAGGCACGAGCATCTAGACCGTCCCTCATTACAGACAGAACAGTATAGACCGTCCCTCATTACAGACAGAACAGTATAGACCGTCCCTCATTACAGACAGAATAGTATAGATTGTCCCTCATTACAGGCAGAATAGTATAGATTGTCCCTCATTACAGGCAGAGCAGTCTAGACCGGTTTACCATCCAGTACCTGTTGCGTATGGCATCCAGCTGGGTCTTAAGGGCTGCTTTCTGTTGCTCCAAGACATCTCTCAGAGGGACAGTCACATGTTCCCTGTGCTCTCCCTCAGTACACTCCAGACACATGGCAGTCTCACACGACTCACAGTAGAACTCCATCACCTACAGGGGGCGCATGGGAGCAACACACAGCACAGCTCAACACACATGATGACTCACCATAGACCAGGCAGGTTCATACAGTGACAAGGTCAAACATGGATATCTTTACTCAATGTTTAGGGGCTTGTAAATGTCGTGAATCCACACTCCTGAACAATACTCTCACTTCAATAGAAAACTGTCAAGGTCGGCCCTCAGTCCTTTTTCCTTCAAGTCAGATGTGATTTAGCTAGTCCATGGTACATATCCACAAAGCGACTCAAAGTAGGAGTGATGATCTAGGATCCGTTTAGCCTTTTAGATCATAATGAATGAGATTATATGGACAGATCCTAGATCAGTACTCTTACTCATCCCGGATCTAAAATCAGTTGTGTTCACTATCAGTCAGTGACACCAATGTATCATCAATTAGATGCCAGACTGAAGCCTACCTTTCCCTCTTTGTTGGGGCAGGAGAGTTGCAGCAGAGMGGCAGTAGAGGGGTAGATGGGGCAGTAGAGGGATAATAGAAGCCTACCTTGCCCTCGTGGTTGGGGCAGGAGAGCGGCTGGCAGGCGGCAGCAGCACTGACTGACTCCAGCACACTGCAGGCCTCTGGAGGAGAACACTCTGGGTCCCTCTGCAGCACCTCCATCAGGTTGGTTATGAAGAAGTTYTTCTGCAGCGCGGCCACGCCCTTCTCTGGCAGGATGGACGTCTGACGACACACTGGACACGATAGTGTCAGAGACTGAGGGGGGATGTAGTTCTGTAGGCATCTGGAAAAGACAGGAGAGAACAACAGGGATGGCTTGTTATAAATCATGTCAAGTTGATGGTTATGGTTCATCACATTACACTTTCAACAATTGGRGCCAATACAAAGAGTCAAGTCAAGGATCTACAACAGTGCAGCCTACTACAGGCAGTGCATGCAATATGTCTGCTCAGTAGGCCAGTAGCCTCTCCTGAAGATGATGTGAACAGAACAGACAGGGCAGAGGACAGTGCAGAGGACAGTGCAGACGTCAGCGAGCTGTGTCAGGCAATATGGAGAGCGCAGAGCTCGCTCAGGCAGATTAGGGCATTCCTGTCAAGTGAGGGTAGCAGGGGTGGAAAGACCTGCGCGCTGGCAGCATCACTGTGGACTGTGCCACCTCCTCTGTGTTCTCCCTTCTCTCTACTCTCTTCCTCCATATCTCTCTGTCTCTCCAGGTGAAGAGGGGCGTGTGGCCCCTCCTCCCCCTGTGAATGTCTGGTGGGATGGGTGAAACAGCAGTACACATATTTGACTCTCATGGCTTTATGCTGTAACACATATTTGACTCTCTCATGACTTTATGCTGTAACACATATTTGACTCTCTCATGACTTTATGCTGTAACAACATATTTGACTCTCTCATGACTTTATGCTGTAACACATATTTGACTCTCTCATGGCTTTATGCTGTAACACATATTTGACTCTCTCATGCTTTAATGCTGTAACACATATTTACTCTTCTGCTTTATGCTGTAACACATATTTGACTCTCTCATGGCTTTTATGCTGTAACACATATTTGACTCTCTCATGACTTTATGCTGTAACACATATTTGACTCTCTCATGACTTTATGCTGTAACACATATTTGACTCTCTCATGACTTTATGCTATAACACATATTTGACTCTCTCATGACTTTATGCTGTAACACATATTTGACTCTCATGGCTTTATGCTGTAACACATATTTGACTCTCTCATGGCTTTATGCTGTAACACATATTTGACCTCTCTCATGGCTTTATGCTGTAACACATATTTGACTCTCTCATGACTTTATGCTGTAACACATATTTGACTCTCTCATGACTTTGCTGTAACACAATTTTGACTCTCTCATGACTTTATGCTGTAACACATATTTGACTCTCTCATGGCTTTATGCTGTAACACATATTTGACTCTCTCATGACTTTATGCTGTAACACATATTTGACTCTCATGGCTTTATGCTGTAACACATTTGACTCTCTCATGACTTTATGCTGTAACACTATTTGACTCTCTCATGGCTTTATGCTGTAAACATATTTGACTCTCTCATGACTTATGCTGTAACACATATTTGATCTCTCATGACTTTATGCTGTAAACACATATTTGACTCTCTCATGGCTTTATGCTGTAACACATATTTGACTCTCTCATGGCTTAATGCTGTAACACATATTTGAGCTCTTCATGCTTTATGCTGTAACACATATTTGACTCTCTCATGACGTTATGCTGTAAACACATATTTTGACTCTCTCATGACTTTATGCTGTAACACATATTTGACTCTCTCATGACTTTATGCTGTAACACATATTGACACTCTCCTGACTTTATGCTGTAACATATTTGACTCTCTCATGGCTTTATGCTGTAAGAATTCTCTCTCTCTCAAACCATTACATTGTGCCCTGACCTAATTCAACATCTCATTATTGCAGGGCAGGAATTACATTTTCCTTCTTAGATTAAATAAGTGACAAATACTGTGCATCTGGTAAAGTAGTTTGGCAAAGACCATAAATTAGAGTTAATTTCAGAACCCAGCAGAACCTTGGGGTTGCCATAGTTTAGGGTTAGGGAGAGGTCGGGAAAGAGTTCGGAAGGGTGAAAATTACTTCTTACTAGGGATGACCCCACTTAGCCAACTGGTCGATTGTTTGGTCGATAGGCTTTTTTCGACTGAGATTTGTTTAGTCGAGCAGTAGCAAAAATAAATGTATATTTAAGCAATAAGGCAGAGGAGGTATAGTATATGTATGTATCACAAAACCCCGAGGAGCCTTATTGCCATAATAAACTGGTTACATTATAAACTTTACAGTGAAACTAAATGTTTGTCATACCCGTGAAATACGGGTATACCCAAGCTGTCAGCCAATCAGAATTCAAGGCTCAAAACCACCCAGTTTATATATATATATATATATATATATATATATATTTAAATTATTATACAGTTGTAAATAATATTTAGTGGGAGAAAAGTATTTGATACACTGCCGATTTTGCAGGTTTTCCTACTTACAAAGCATGTAGAGGTCTGTAATTTTTAATCATAGGTACACTTCAACTGTAAGAGAGACGGAATCTAAACAAAAATCCAGAAAATCACATTGTATGATTTTTAAGTAATTAATTTGCATTTTTTGCATGACATAAGTATTTGATCATCCTACCAACCAGTAAGAATTCCGGCTCTCACAGACCTGTTAGTTTTTCTTTAAGAAGCCCTCCTGTTCTCACTCATTACCTGTATTAACTGCACCTGTTTGAACTTGTTACCTGTATAAAAGACACCTGTCACACACTCAATCAAACAGACTCCAACCTCTCCACAATGGCCAAGACCAGAGAGCTGTGTAAGGACATCAGGGATAAAATTGTAGACCTGCACAAGGCTGGGATGGGCTACAGGACAATAGGCAAGCAGCTTGGTGAGAAGGCAACAACTGTTGGCGCAATTATTAGAAAATGGAAGAAGTTCAAGATGACGGTCAATCACCCTCGGTCTGGGGCTCCATGCAAGATCTCACTCGTGGGGCATCAATGATCATGAGGAAGGTAGGGATCAGCCCAGAACTACACGGCAGGACCTGGTCAATAACCTGAAGAGAGCTGGGACCACAGTCTCAAAGAAAACCATTAGTAAACACCATGCCGTCATGGATTAAAATCCTGCAGCGCACGCAGATCCCCTGCTCAAGCCAGCGCATGTCCAGGCCCGTCTGAAGTTTGCCAATGACCATCTGGATGATCCAGAGGAGGAATGGGAGAAGGTCATGTGGTCTGATGAGACAAAAATAGAGCTTTTTGGTCTAAACTCCACTCGCCGTGTTTGGAGGAAGAAGAAGGATGAGTACAACCCCAAGAACAGCATCCCAACCGTGAAGCATGGAGGTGGAAACATCATTCTTTGGGGATGCTTTTCTGCAAAGGGGACGAGACTGCACCGTATTGAGGGGAGGATGGATGGGGCCATGTATCGCGAGATCTTGGCCAACACCTCCTTCCCTCAGTAAGAGCATTGAAGATGGGTCGTGGCTGGTTCTTCCAGCATGACAACGACCCAAAACACACAGCGCAGGGCAACTAAGGAGTGGCTCCGTAAGAAGCATCTCAAGGTCCTGGAGTGGCCTAGCCAGTCTCCAGACCTGAACCCAATAGAAAATCTTTGGAGGGAGCTGAAAGTCCGTATTGCCCAGCGACAGCCCCGAAACCTGAAGGATCTGGAGAAGGTCTGTATGGAGGAGTGGGCCAAAATCCCTGCTGCAGTGGTGTCAAACCTGGTCAAGAACTACAGAGAAACGTATGATCTCTGTAATTGCACACAAAGGTTTCTGTACAAATATTAAGTTCTGCTTTTCTGATGTATCAAATACTTATGTCATGCAATAAAATGCAAATAATTTACTTAAAAATCATACAATTGATTTTCTGGATTTTTGTTTTAGATTCCGTCTCTCACAGTTGAAGTGTACCTATGATAAAAATTACAGACCTCTACATGCTTTGTAAGTAGGAAAACTTGCCAAAATCGGCAGTGTATCAAATACTTGTTCTCCCCACTGTATATATAAATAAACACATACATATATACAAGACACCTGTCTGAGTGGACTAATCCATTGTGGAGGCCACTCTACGACATGTGCTACAGAAATTGTATATGTGTAATGGMATTCGTCCTCCTCATCTGACGAGGAGTAAGAAAGGTCGGACCAATGCGCAGCGTGGTAAGTGTCCATTATATTTAATAATACTGAGCACGACAACAATACAAAAATAACAAAGTGAATAGATAAGAAAACCGAAACAGTTCCGTGTGGAACACACAAACACGGAAGACAACCACCCACAAAACACAACAGAAAACAGGCTACCTAAATATGGTTCCCAATCAGAGACAATGACTAACATGAACCATATCAGGCCAAACGAAAAACACAACATAGAAACACAAAACATAGATAACCCACCCAACTCACGCCCTGACCATACTAAAACAAAGAAAATACAGAGTAACTAAGGTCAGAACGTGACAATATGGTTATATTACATAAGAACGATAGTGTAACACTAATAAACATAATATTATTTTATAACAAATGCGCTTTCTTGGTGTTGAGAACAATGCGGTGGAGGCAGCAGCAGAATGAGGAGATGAGAAAACAGCACTTGCCTTACTGTCGAAAAAAAGTGAGGAGGAACATAATTAGGTCTATAATTAATAGCRTAACTGTTAAATGTGCCTGGTTTTATGAATCATCCATATATATCTCCAGAAATAAGACAGATCCTGCTTCTGTTGCCTGTTTGAGTTAATAGCCTACTGATTCCGTGAGCACCAAGCCCCACGCAAAGACATGTCAAGTAAACGATTTCACAAATTTGGCTGTTTTAATAACAGTSCTTTTTCTTGATCTCCTTCTTAATGTTATTATTACTATTATTATTATGACCATCATTATAATAAGTAATGTCATTATAATAAGTAGGCTTAGTATAGCATCCTTCTATAACTACCATTGAGCTGTAGGCCTAAGAGTACATCCTATTTAGTATTAATACAGTAACTTACTTAGGCCTATATTTCAATACTTATACAGGCTACTGTATCAATCAATCATTCATTCATTCATTCATTCATGTCATCACATAGCATAAGAGTCATTCATGATTTGAAATGCAATCAAGCATTTTAGTTTTAAAATAATTTAATGCGAGCCTTGAATAATAAAAGCTCAAACAATAAAAAAAAAAGTTCCATTTTGGAAATTGCATTCACGAATGAATGCGACTGTTTTTAGTCTTTGCTGTAATAAAGTCTTAATAAAAAAACATTACAACAAAGTCTCTGGTACACTTATCATGTATTTAGTGTTGTTTACATTGTTCCAACGCAGCACTTTCTCCTTACCTTATTTTTCTTGATCCTTATTTTTCTTAATTTTGGAATATATAATGATCTGATACACATTCAGATGTCACAAATCAGCACTGCAGAGCTCCCCCTGTACTATGCCGTGCCTTGATTGTGTTACTGTTGATGATATCTGGAAATGTGCATGTACACCCTGGCCCATATACTGTTGCTAGCCCCAATTCTGAATTGTGCTCTGATATCTGCTTCACTGATTTCTGTTCTCGTAAAAGCCTGGGTTTTATGCACGTTAACACTAAAAGCTTATTACCTAAAATGGTTCAATTGAAAGTGTGGGTTCACAGCTCCAAACCAGATGTGTTGGTCATTACTGAGACGTGGTTAAGAAAGAGTGTTTTGAATACTGATGTTAACCTTTCTGGTTTTAACCTTTTTCGGCAAGACAGATCCTCCAAAGGTGTGGCAATCTTGTGCAATCTTTACCAAGGAWCACRTTCAGTGCTCGGTTGTCTCCACCAAGTCTGTCCCCAAACAATTTCATTTGCTGGTTTTAAGCATTAAACGTTCAAATAGCTCTGTGTTGACTGTTGCTGGATGCTATCGTCCTCCATCAGCACCGGCCTGTACCCTACCTGCCCTAAACTCTCTCCTGGCCCCTTACACTAAGTCTGAATTTGTCCTGCTAGGTGACCCAAACTGGGACATGCTTAAACCACCTGACCAAGTCCTGAAACAATGGGACTCCCTCAATTTCTCTCAGATTATTACGAATGGGGCGGCAGGTAGCCTAGTGGTTAGAGCTTTGGGCCAGTAACCGAAAGGTTGCTAGATCGAATCTGTAACGGTTTTCCTCCTCGTCTGAAGAGGAGTAAGAGATGTCGTACGTGTCCATATTTAATTTAATAACTGAACACAAAGAATACAAAAATAACAACGTGAATGATACAAAACGAAAACGAAACAGTCCCGTATGGTGAAAACACAGACACAGGAAACAACCACCCACAAAACACAAAGGAAAACAGGCTACCTAAATATGGCTCCCAATCAGAGACAACGACTGACACCTGCCTCTGATTGGGAACCATACTAGGCCAAACACATAGAAATATAACCATAGAACAAAACATAGAAAAACAACATAGAATGCCCACCCCAACTCACGCCCTGACCAAACTAAAATAAAGACATAAACAAAGGAGTTCAGAACGTGACAGAATCCCCGAGCTGACAAGGTACAAATCTGTTGTTCTGCCCCCGAACAAGGCAGTTAACCCACTGTTCCTAGGCTGTCATTGTAACTAAGAATMTGTTCTTAACTGAGTTAAGTTTAACGTGCCTAGTTAAATAAAGGTAAAAAAAAWWAATAATAATAATAAATCCCACAAGGTATGTCTCCAAACACCCAGAAAAGGCTACTCTTCTCAATGTTATCCTAACAAATAATCCTGATAGGTATCAGTCTGGTGTTTCTGTAATGACCTTAGCGATCACTGTTTTACAGCCTGTGAAACGGCCTGTGTGAAATGGCTGCTCAGTTAAACGACCTGTCCTGATTTGTCATAGACGCTTGCTAAAAAAAACTTTAATGAGCAAGCCTTCCTTCATGAACTGTAAATTGGTATAGATTCAGCTTGATTCCCTCTGTCGAAGACGCTTGGACCTTCTTTTTTGATATTTTCAGTGGTATTGTTAAGAACAAATTCTTATTTACAATGGCGGCCTACRAAAAGGCCTCCTGCAGGGACGGAGGCCTGAGATAAAAATTAAATACAATATAAATATATATAAATCACACGTCACAACAAGAGAGACAACACAACACTATATAAAGAGTGACCTAAGACAAGAACATAGCAAGGCAGCAACACATGACAACACAGCATGGTAGCAACACAACATAACAACAACATGGTAGCAACACAACATGGTAGCAGCACAAAAGATGTTACAAACATTATTGGGCACAGACAACAGCACAAAAGGGCAAGAAGGTAGACCCAATAATACATCACACAAAGCAGCCACAACTGTCAGTAAGAGTGTCCATGATTGTCATTGAATGAAGAGATTGAGATAAAAGTGTCCAGTTTGAGTGTTTGTTGCAGCTCGTTCCAGTCGCTAGCTGCAGCGAACTGAAAAGACGAGCGATCCAGGGATGTGTGTGCTTCGGGGACCTTTAACAGAATGTGACTGGTAGAATGGGTGTTGTGTGTGGAGGATGAGGGCTTCAYTAGATATCTCAGATAGGGGTGAGTGAGGCCTAAGAGGGTTTTTATAAATAAGCATCAACCAGGGGGTCTTACGACGGGTATACAGAGATGACCATTTTACAGAGGAGTATAGAGTGCAGTGATGTGTTCTATAAGGAGCGTTGGTGGCAAATCTGATGGCCGAATGGTAAAGACCATCTAGCCGCTCGAGAGCGCCCTTATCCGCCGATCTATAAATTATGTCTCCGTTATCTAGCATTGGTAGGATGGTCATCTGAATCAGGGTTAGTTTGGCAGCTGGGGTGAAACAGGAGCGATTACGATAGAGGAAACCAAGTCTAGATTTAACTTTAGCCTGCAGCTTTGATATGTGCTGAGAGAAGGACAGTGCACTGTCTAGTCATACTCCAAAGTACTTGTATGAGGTGACTACCTCAAGCTCTAAACCCTCAGAGGTAGTAATCACACCTGTGGGAGGAGGGGCATTCTTCTTACCAAACCACATGACCTTTGTTTTGGAGGTGTTCAGAACAAGGTTAAGGGCAGAGAAAGCTTGTTGGACACAAAGAAAGCTTTGTTGTAGAGCATTTAACACAGAATCCAGGGAGGGGCCAGCTGAGTATGAGACCTGTCTCTTATACACATCTAGATGTGTATAAGAGACAGCCTTTAAGGTTGCAGTGACACATCCATAACCTGAGCGGAAACCAGATTGCATACCCGAGAGAATACTATAGACATCAAGAAAGCCAGTCAGTTGACTGTTTTATCAACACTTTTGATAAACAGGGCAAAATAGAAATAGGCCTATAACAGTTAGGATCAACTTGATCTCCCCCTTTAAATAAAGGACGAACTGTGGCGGCCTTCCAAGCAATGGGAACCTCCCCAGAGAGGAGAGACCGACTTGGCGATTATAGGGGCATCAACCTTAGAGAAGAAATGGTCTAAACCATCTGACCCAGATGTTTTTGGGGGTCAAGTTTAAGGAGCTCCTTTAGCACCTCGGACTCAGTGACTGCCTGCAGGGAGAAACTTTGTAGCGTGGCAGGGGAAAAAGGGGGAGAAGCATCGGGGATAGTCGCATTAGAAGGGGTGGGAGATGAGGAAATGTTGGATGGGCAAGGAGGCATGGCTGAGTCATACAGGAATCCTGACTTAATAGCATGGTATTCATTCACTGTAATAGCTACTGTAAATTGGACAGTGTTGTTAGATTAACAAGAATTTAAGCTTTCTGCCAATATCAGATATGTCTATGTCCTGGGAAATGTTCTTATTACTTACAACCTCATGCTAGTCGTATTAGCCTACGTTAGCTCAACCGTCCCGTGGACGGGACATCGAGCCCAGTTCAATTAAAAAATTCTAAATGTACACAACTAGTCAAATGTATTCCACACATCTGACTTCCCCTTTACCTCATGAGCAACCAGTAGCCTAAACATTACCCCGTTTCGAGTTTATTTGTCACGTCCTCAGCATCCATTCTGCTGTAACGGTGCTCCCAGTTTGTTATAACCAATTCATTGATGTGATTATGATATGCTATAGGTCAGGCCTTATTGGTCACATGCATGGGATGCATACAAATCAAATCAAATCAAATCAAATTTTATTAGTCACATACACATGGTTAGCAGATGTTAATGCGAGTGTAGCGAAATGCTTGTGCTTCTAGTTCCGACAATGCAGTACATGTGTCACATAAAGAGAGCAAGGGTTGAGGGAACAGGGGATGTTTTTCCTAAACCAATGCGGGATTTCAGTAACGTAACTTTTCAGTTAGAACTGGCTGTAATTAAGTTGCAGCTTCAGCAACAKGGACAGCGCGATAAACACTGTGGTGGTCGCTGCAGCAAGGAGGAGAGAGAGAGACAACGGGTGCTAGTCACACAGTCACTGTCTGTCTATTTTTTAACACAGTGCARGCAGCAAGTCTGAGGCAGGCCCAGCGCAATCAAATCAACTGCTGGTCGGACTCCCTCTAGTCATTTGTGTCTTAATTATTTAACTTGTTATGGCTGCAGGGGGCGTATTGAAAAACTGGAAAATATGTGCAAATTTTCAAACGGCCTCTTAATCAATTTTTGCTCTTACAATATGCATATTATTATTACTATTGGATAGAAAACAGTCTCTAGTTTCTAAAACCGTTTTAATTATTTCTCTAAGTGGAACAGAACAATTTTTACAGCCCATTTCCTAACCGGAAGTGAGATTTCCAAAATCGATGTCGCTTTTCAAGCCCTTGTCTATAAAAGGGCATGTCACTTAGGACTGTAGAAACACGTCATACGCCTTCCTCTGGGTGTCATGCGGAAGTGAGAGAAGAAATCGCTTGATTATCTCGGTCAGGGATTGTATACAACCTCTTGGAGTGAGAAGTGCGCACTTAATTTTTTTTGGAAGGCGCGAAGTTGGATCTGGAGTAGCCTCCTGGAAAACCGTCGTTATAGGTGAATATGATCTCTGGCTTCGATTTTATTTGATACATGTCACAATATCATCCTAAAGTATGTTTTTTCAATATACTTTAATTATATTATTGAAATTTATTCTGGACTTTAGAGGTGATGCGTCGCAAGAATTGGTTCAAGAACGAGAGGTTAGCAACGCACGGCCAGTGTGCTTGCTAATTCTGAGGGATGGATCCAAATAAAGTCGGTTCTGAACAAAGGACCCCTTGGAGAACATTCTGATGGAAGATCAACAAAGATAAGGACCCAATTTGGGATGCTATTTCATATATATCTGTCGAACTGTGCTATGCTACCGTTTGCCTTGAGCCAATGCTGTTGTGATGTTAGCTATTGTAGTAAGCTAATATGACGATATATTGTGTTTGCTGTAAAACACTTAAAAAATCGGAAATATTGTCTATATTCACAAGATATTTGTCTTTCATTAGCTATCCACCATATATTGTTCTGAAATATTTTATGATGTGTAATTAGTAGTTGACGTTGGTGTCTGTATTTTCTCTGGCTACTCCCGTGCAATTTCTGACTGTAGCTATGATGGTAGCAGTAATGTAAAACTGATTTATAGCTAAAATATGCAATTTTTTTGAACAAAACATAGATTTATTGTGTAACATGTTATAGGACTGTCATCTGAGGTAGTTTTTTCTAGGTTATTTAGGTTGGTTCTAGGTTAGTTAGGTTGGCTTGTGCATGCTACTTGCATCCTACTTGTGCTGTGAAAAATGTCTGTCCTCTTTTTTATTTGGTGGTGAGCTA
>NC_036841.1:5891106-5900091 GCF_002910315.2 Salvelinus sp. IW2-2015 | reverse complement strand
GGAGACCGTTTACATTGGATACACATTTGTGCTATGTCGAAATAGCACCCCCCTAGTGGCAAGAATTAATGTGTGAAAGTTAAATATTTAAAAAAAATAGATTTTGAATTTCYCGCCCTGCACTTGAGCTGGATGTTGTCATAGGTGTACCGGTGTCGGGCTGCAGCCATAACAGGTTAATCAAACTGTGTGCTTAAAGCACAAGCTCAGTGAATATAGTTGATTTGATRAAAACAAATAGGATGTGTCTATATATGGTCGACAAAGATTCTTTTAGGGTTTTGGTATAGGCCAGGGTTCCCCAACTGGCGGTGATTTTATTTGGCCCCCCCAAGTTTTCTGAGCAAAACAAATATATATATATTTTTATTTTTATTTTTTATTGTTAGACATAAGACTGTAAAAACACCAGCAAATGAGCTCCAAGTGATTTTAATTTTGGAAATCTGTTCCAAACTATTCCCATGCATAATAGAGAGATGTGTGATCATATACAAATGTAAGCAAGGTTTGAAATTATTATGTTTTAGTCAAATATTATATCTCTTTGGGCTTCTTGTGGTCAATTTGCAGTTATTTGTAATTATGTTCCGGTACCCTGACCATCCGCTCAAGAACAAATCGGCCCGCGGCTGATTTTGGTGGATGATCCCTGGTGTAGGCTGTATGGTAGAGACTTAATTCTCACAGAAGGTGTGTAGGCAGGGCAGGACTTTTGTGTTGTGGTAGTGGTTAGGTGTAGGGTGTATGGTAGAGACTTACTTCTCACAGAAGGTGTGTAGGCAGGGCAGGACTTTTGTGTTGTGGTAGTGGTTAGGTGTACGGTGTATCGTGTATGGTAGAGACTTACTTCTCACAGAAGGTGTGTAGGCAGGGCAGGACTTTTGTGTTGTGGTAGTGGTTAGGTGTAGGGTGTATGGTGTATGGTAGAGACTTACTTCTCACAGAAGGTGTGTAGGCAGGGCAGGACTTTAGGGTTGTGGTAGTGGTCCAGACAGATGCTGCAGACCAGGAACTGTTTGTCTATCTGCCGGACCACTGGGCTGGTGCTGCCCGTCTCACGCTTCGCCATGGCGACAGACATTCACAGGGAGAGAGAGGACAAGCACCTCTTCACCTGGAAAGAGAGAGCGAGATGAGCAGGTGAGAGCACTGACACACAAACTGCGTTACGAATTCAAACTCTTTTCCCTAGAGTGTATCCATGCTTAATTTTCTTCATAGATTGTTGAGGCATTGGATTGGTGAAAGCATTGGCTAGAGGGAGTTTACAGCATTTTTCTTACACAAGTTAATTCCCTTTACATCCATGACAGAGAGTGAATTAATAGAGAATCAGAATACAACTACGGAGAAAGAGGAGGCCCCACCTGACCATAGGAAGGGAGAACAGGATCACTACCAGTTCATGGCTTCACAGCAGGAAGAGGGCGTCATGTCATTGTATAGAAGAATGACTTGATGTCCAGAAACAATGGCATCATCATCAGGAGACAAAGTAAAGGGTGCTCTCCTAGTTTATCCAACCCTATCCTATAAACACAGATGATCCCTTATATGGACCAGCTACACTAGCAGCCTATCTAACAATGAAAATAAATGTATTTAAAAATGGAAGGAAGTACGGAAGAGGCAAAATCAGGTGGGACTATTCTAGCCAATGAGAGGGTATACGCGTGTGAACAATGGTCACAACGGTTTCAACTAGTTACCACAGCCACAAAGTCAAGATTGTCTCTTGTTGTAAAAAATTAATGAAAAGAAAAATGTGCTTTTTGGTTTTAATTTAAGGGTAGGATTAGGCATAAGGTTAGCAGTGTGGTTAGGGTTAGGTTTACAATCACATTTTAAGAAGATAAATTGTAGAAATAGGTGGGGTTTATGACTTTGTGGCTGTGGTAACTAGTGACGACTAGGCACAATTCCGATAWAACAACTCATAATTTTTTGTCAAGGCTGCCAAAATGTCACGCGTCCTACTTATATTCGTACACTCGTAACAACCTAATCATTACGAAACTTCTATTCGATCAAATAAGCCACAAGTAGGAAATAGGCCATTCAATATTTTTGACACCATCTCATTGGGGCAGCAGGTAGCCTAGTGGTTAGAGCGCTGCGCCAGTAACCGAAAGGTTGCTGAATCGAATCCCCGAACTGGCAAGGTAAAACATCTGTCGTTCTGCCCCTGAACAAGGCAGTTAACCCACTGTTCCCCGGTATGTCGTCATTGCAGATAAGAATTTGTTCTTAACTGACTTGCCTAGTGACATAAAGGTTAAATCTTTAAAAAAAAATAAGACATTTATACACTCCTCGCTTGGTGAGCGGAAAAAAATGAAAAAACGCCACCTGCTGGAGAAGACACATTTTGGGCCCAGTTATCCCTCTTCCAGGCAGTCTCTTTGTCTTCCTTTCTACCGACAGACTCCAGCTCCCCCAGGGGGACTAAGGTAAMATTACTGAACTGCTTCATGACTTAATGACTGGGGAGACAATTGGATCCATGTGATTACGACTGCAGGGCCACAGGGCCACAGGGCTCAGCTCAAAGACAATCTAATTATGCACACCACCAGCAGCAGTCATACATTCATCCCCGTGTGAGGAAATGAGCCATTTCCCTCAAACTCAGAGGTGTGTGTCACAGAGGTAACAAGAGAACATGTCTGAGTCCAAAATGGTACCCTAATCCCTTTATAGTACACTACTTTTGATCAGGTTCTATTGCACTATGTAGGGAACATGGTGCCATTTCGGACACTACCCATTAACTTAATTTTTTGTATTTGTTTCTCTTATATATTACATTTTTTGAGTATAGTAAAATGACAAATCAGTGGTTTTGGCAGGCCAACAGACAGTAATGATGTTGATAGGATATCTGCACATAAAGCCAGAGCTGGCATTACAATGATTTGTATCAGTGGGTCAACTCCAGATTAACAGTGTAGAGATGCCATGCTGTACTGTCTATATGAACACAGATTAACAGTGTAGAGATGCCATGATGATGACAGGCTGTACATCTGTCATATAGAACACAGATTAACCCCTACATCATGTAAAATGGGGCCGGAGAAGAAGACTGACATTCTACGTGTCCCCAACCGATTGTGTTTTTTTTTCTCCGTTTATTTGCTTTGTTTGTAACTTATTGTGTAACTTATTTTGTACATAATGTTGCCGCTACCGTCTCTGTGACCAAAAATAATTTCTGTACATCAGGACTGTGTACTCACCACGGACTGGCAGAATCCTTTTTTTCCTTTAACGAGTCTGACGAGCCCGGTGCGAATGATATACTGCTTTCTCGGGAACAGGCCCAGATCCCCGGGATTTGCATGAAGAGGGGGCGGAGAAAAAGGGGCCGGAGGGCGGGCTGCCTTCTAAGAATTCGTAGGCGATTGAATAAAGCCCCACTTCCTTCCATTCTGCTAGCAAACGTGCAATCTTTGGAGAATAAAATCGATGACCTACGAGGAAGATTAAACTACCAACGGGACATCCAAAACTGTAAAATCTTATGCTTCACGGAGTCGTGGCTGAACGACGACACTATCAACATACAGCTGGCTGATTATACGCTGTACCGGCAGGATACAACAGCCGGTAAGCTTGTAAGACAAGTAGTGGCGGACTATGTATTTTTGTAAATAACAGCTGGTGCACGACATCTAAGGAAGTCTCGAGCTATTGCTCACCTGAGGTAGAGTATCTCATGATAAGCTGTAGACCACACCATCTATCCTAGAGAGTTMATCTGTATTTTTCGTAGTTGTTTACATACCACCACAGACTGAGGCTGGCACTAAGATAGCATTGKATGAGCTGTATTCCGCCATAAGCAAACAAGTAAACMCTCACCCAAAGGTGGTACTCCTAGTAGCCGGGGACTTTAATGCAGGGAAACTTAAATCRATTTGACCAAATTTCTATCAGCATCAGGAAAAAAAACTCTGGACCACCTTTACTCCACACACAGAGATGCATACAAAGCTCTCCCTCGCCCTCCATTTGGCAAATTGACCATAATTATATCCTCCTGATTCCTGCTTACTAGCAACAATTTAAGCAGGAAGCACCAGTGACTAGATCAATAAAAAAAGTTGTCAGATGAAGCAGATGCTAAGCTATAGTACTGTTTTGCTAGCACAGACTGGAATATGTTCCGGGATTCCTCCGATGTCACTGAGGAGAACACCACATCAGTCATTGGCTTCATCAATAAGTGCATCGATGAAAAGCGTTAATACAGGACTAAGATCGAATCGTACTACACCGGCTCTGACGCTCTTCGGATGTGYCAGGGCTTGCAAACCATTACCGACTACAAAGGGAAGCACAGCCGAGAGCTGCCCAGTGACACGAGCCTACCAGACGAGCTAAACTAGTTCTATGCTCGCTTCGAGGCAAATAACACTGAAACATGCATGAGAGCACCAACTGTTCCAGAAGACTGTGTGATCACGCAGCCGATGTGAATAAGACCTTTAAACAGGTCAACATTCGCAAGGCCGCAGGGCCCAGACGGATTAACAGGACGTGTACTGCGAGCATGCGCTGACCAACTGGCAAGTGTCTTCAGTGACATTTTCCACCTCTCCCTGTCCGAGTCTGTAATACCAACATGTTTTAAGCAGACCACCATAGTGCCTGTGCCCAAGAACACTAAGGTAACCTGCCTAAATGACTACCGACCCGTAGCACTCACGTCTGTAGCCATGAAGTGCTTTGAAAGGCTGGTCATGGCTCACATCAACACCATTATCCCAGAAACCCTAGACCCACTCCAATTTGCATTCCGCCCCAACAGATCCACAGATGATGCAATCTCTATTGCACTCCACACTGCCCTTTCCCACCTGGACAAAACAAACACCTATGTGAGAATGCTATTCCTTGGTGTCTACATCACCAACAAACTAGAATGGTCCAAGCACACCAAGACAGTCATGAAGAGGGCATGACAAAACCTATTCCCCCTCAGGAGACTGAAAAGATTTGGCATGGGTCCTCAGATCCTCAAAAGGTTCTACAGCTGCACCATCGAGAGCATCCTGACTGGTATGGCAACTGCTCGGCCTCCGACCGCAAGGCACTACAGAGGGTAGTGCGAACGGCCCAGTACATCACTGGGGCCAAGCTTCCTGCCATCCAGGACCTCTACACCAGGCGGTGTCAGAGGAAGGCCCCCCCCCAAAAAAAGACTCCAGCCACCCTAGTCATAGACTGTTCTCTCTGCTACCACACGGCAAGCAGTACCAGAGCACCAAGTCTAGGTCCAAGAGGCTTCTAAACAGCTTCTACKCCCAAGCCATAAGACTCCTGAACATCTAATCAAATAGCTACCCAGACTATTTGCATTGTCCCCCTCTTTTACCCCGCTGCTACTCTCTGTTGTTATCATCTATGCATAGTCACTTTAATAACTCTACCTACATGTACATATTACCTCAACTAACCGGTGCCCCCGCACATTGACTCTGTACCCCCCTGTATATAGTCTCGCTATGGTTATTTTACTGCTGCTCTTTAACTACTTGTTACTTTTATTTCTTATTCTTATTCATATTTTTTTTAACTGCATTGTTGGTTCGGGGCTCGTAAGTAAGCATTTCACTGTAAGGTCTACACCTGTTGTATTCGACGCATGTGACTAATACAATTTGATTTGATATCACCAACATACTGCCATGATGAAGTGGTAACTATTAGTGACAATTGTACATCGAAATACTGCTCTAACATGGTCAATGCACATTCACTAATCAAACAGCTGTTTTTCTCACAATCTGTAGATACCCCATATTAGCCTATAAATAACATGTTTTGGGTTGGCTACTTGTTAGATGCTGTATGGTCTTTGTCTTCTGAGAGCCAGCCCATAGAGTTATTATTATTATAATGCTGAGAGCCACTGAGCCAGGRTATAGGCCTTGTCTGTATTCAGGCAGCCAAGCTGTATTCTCAGGAGCAGGACAGAGCCTGAGCCACAGCATGGCCTGGAGCAGATCATTGTGACACCAGCCACGTGCCACTCCGAGGCCCTGATACAGACAGGCCTTATTATAGATGCTGCAGAGAGGAAAGAGGAAGGCTTGCTACTATCAGCCCAGTGCTACACCACACTGCTACTGCCACCCACAGCCCTACCCACAGCTTCATCAGACCCAGTGCTACAGTACTACTGTAACACATATCAGCCCAGTGCTACAGTACTACTGTAACACATATCAGCCCAGTGCTACAGCCCAGTGTTCCCCACTAGCCACACTCCCACCCCAAGCCCCACATCCACCCACTAGCTGCAAAACTTTCCAAAACCTTGACACTTCATTTTTGCATCATATGTAAAAGCTTGTCTTATTCTTCTAAGTTTGTTCTATTATTCTTCTATATTAGGTTTGGTAATAAATATGTCTTTATGAAATAGCACTCATAAGCTATTTGTTAAAGTTATGTCATCCACAGTTAGGCCCTATTCTCAGACAGCTTTGCACCCAAACATTTTTTTTTATTCTACTGTAACATGAAATAGTAAATCCTTTTATGAATCACTAGGCTCTTAGATGATATAACCTGTTATGCAGTGTTGATTGTCTGCTCTGCACAATATGAACACAAATACATTTTTGTCAGTAACACCTAAGATTATGTATAGATCATGTTTAAAACAAGCAGGCTGGAATMACTTTTGAAATGATGTTACAACACTGATATGTGTGTTGCCTACACAAAGAGCCCATAGCAGGTATTCATAAACTGCATCTCAAATGGCACCCTATTCCATATACAGTGCACTACTTCTGACCAGGCCCCATAGAGTGCCATTTGGGACTCAGCATGACTGTGTGATACAACTTGGCAGGTTCCCATGGCTAGAAAGCAGTATGAAACAAAAGAACACCGGCCTTAAATCTGTGGGGATTTATCAGGATCAGGCCTGATAAGAGAACAATGTCCACACTGTATAAAATAACGTATTAACGGAGGGCAGGAAATGCTGTATCACAACTCTATCCTCTTAACCTTCTACATTCTTYGAAAAAAAGTGTTATTTTAAGGGTTCTCCTATTGGGATAGCCAAATAACCCTTTTAGGTTCTAGATAAAAATGGTTATATCTAAGAATGTAACCACAAACAGCCAATTCTGGAGAAAATATGATGCGTTAAAAAAGGACATATGGTAGCTTGTGGTAATATCARGCAACATAGTTTCAGGCCATGCCTGTGAATTACTTAGATAAAAACGAATCCAGAGAATGCAATACAGAATACAGAGACAGGGGGAAACTCCCTGATATGTGAGAAACATCAACCCATAGATATCCTACAATTCACAAGAGTGGATGATGTCATAGACTTGCATTTTTAGTCATGTTGCTAGGAAGCCAATTTCCCCTCTAATGAATTATAGGATCTCTATTCGCTATGCTTCAACCTTCACTTCTTCACCACCACAGCCCTGTACAACGAACCCAGAGAATGAATGTGAATACAAGCCTGTGTTAGCCTGTTGAGCTAATGCATATGCATTAGCTTGAGGAGGAAATGCAAGTCTTCTCCTGAGAGAGAAGTCCACTCACCTTTCACYTCTTCACCACCACCACAGCCTGTAGGCTATCTGCCCTCAGTCTGGACTCATCTTTCATGAGCTGGGCTCGGCTGAGGCTCAGTCGGTAATCTCTCCTCAGAGACACTTCAATTCAACTGATCACTCAATCTCCTCTCCTCTCCTCTGAAGGAGCAGAACACCAGCAGACCACTCTGTTCACAAACAGACCACAATGAACGCTGGGATCGCCTCCTCCTTTACCCCCTCTTTCTGTCCTCCCTCCTGGCTGTCATTTTCTCTCTCCTCTGATCACTTGACACAGTAGATACAGCATAGAGCTCGTTTCCCTGTAACTACAGCCAGTTAGCTCCTGTCTCTGTTGTGTTGTTCTGGTGCTGAAAGAGGAAGGAGAAAATATAGGAAACCTTAAAATGGCACTCCCCAAATTCCTCCCTGGTTCCTTCCTGACTCCCAGCTGGCCCAGAGGAGAGCGGAATAACAGTAGCTCTGAGAGGCCTGCCTGCCTGCCTGTCTGTCTGTAGGTAAGTAACAGTAGTATAGCAGTAAGGAGCTTCTATACACACAGAGAGAGTAGATGAGCTAGCTTCTAGACACAGAGAAATACGCAGGGAGCTAGCTTCTACAGAGAGAGAGAGAGAGAGAGAAATATGCAGGGAGCTAACTTCTACAAAGAGAGAGAGAAATACGCAGGGAGCTAGCTTCTACAAAGAGAGAGAGAAATACGCAGGGAGCTAGCTTCTACAAAGAGAGAGAGAAGATATCAGGGAGCTAACTTAGCTTCTATAGAGAGAGAGAGAAATACGCAGGGAGCTAACTTCTCAGAGAGAGAGAGAAATATGCAGGGAGCTAACGTTAGCTTCTATAGAGAGAGAAATACGCAGGGGAGCTAGCGTTAGCTTCTAAGAGAGAGAGAGAAATACACAGGGAAGCTAACTTTACAGAGAGAGAGAGAAATACGCAGGGAGCTAGCTTCTACAAAGAGAGAGAGAAATACGCAGGGAGCTAGCTTCTACAAAGAGAGAGAGAAATATGCAGGGAGCTAGCTTCTACAAAGAGAGAGAGAAATATGCAGGGAGCTAACGTTAGCTTCTACAGAGAGAGAGAGAAATACGCAGGGAGCTAGCTTCTACAAAGGGAGAGAGAAATATGCAGGGAGCTAGCTTCTACAAAGAGAGAGAGAAATATGCAGGGAGCTAACGTTAGCTTCTATAGAGAGAGAGAGAAATACGCAGGGAGCTAACTTCTACAGAGAGAGAGAGAAATACGCAGGGAGCTAACTTCTACAGAGAGCGAGAAATACGCAGGGAGCTAGCTTCTATACAGAGAGAGAGAGAAATACACAGGGAGCTAGCTTCTATACAGAGAGAGAGAGAAATACGCAGGGAGCTAGCTTCTATACAGAGAG
>NC_036841.1:5883482-5890819 GCF_002910315.2 Salvelinus sp. IW2-2015 | reverse complement strand
CTCCCTCAGTCCAACACGCAGAGCAACCAGAGGCAGCGGTCTTTACTGATGAGAGCAGCTCTAACAATGACATTCCTTCTGCTTTCAGCGCTCTCATTCTCTCTCTTCTCTCTCCCTCTCTTTTCTAAACCACCCCAGAAGTAATAGCAGTAGGATCTCAGAAACTAGCCTAGCGTTAGACATTCTTATTTTGCCTCCCAAATGGCACCCTATTCCATACATAGTGCACTACTTTGCACTACTTTTGTTAAAAGTAGTGCACTATGTAGGGAATAGGGTGCCTTACAGTTGGAGGTGTTCTCAGCCAGCAGCAGAAGCAGCATGCTAGGCTATAGGGCACATAGTTTTTCCTGCCCAGCGATTACAATACCCAGTGACTAAGAATCTCAGCAGATCCCCTTCACTCTCCCCCCACACCCCCAGTCCCTCTCTCCCTGCTTCTCCCGAGCCAAAGCCCCTTCCCTCTCTCCCTCTGTTGCCCTCTCCCTCTCTTCTCAGCGGCTGTATGGTAGCAGCTGAACAGTGACATCAGAGGGGTGCAAGCCAAACCTTTCAGGCTCCTCCCCTCTCTCTCTCTGTGCTGTGTGTGTGTGCTGGCCAGTTGCTACACTAAGCCTGCAGCAGTCTTCCCTCCTCTATCTCTCTGTATGTTCGCTAGTCACAACACTAGGTCTGCGGCAGTCTACCTCCCCTCCCCTGCCTTCCCTTCACATACACTCCCCCGGGCAGCTCCCTCCCAGTTCCTCCCACTTGCTTCGCCACAGAAAGAGGATCTGTCTTTAAAAACAGTGTTCACCAGACAACAGCTTTGTCCAATAATGCACTCTGACACGTCCGTGGAGAAAGGTTGAATGGCAGATATAACAGTGGGTGTGAAAAGGAGATTCTTAAGCCAAGGTTTACACAGAATTGTTACCTCACACAGAAAGGTGAATCCGTTTCAGAGAGCCTGAAAGGGTTTTTTCAAACACTGTATGTAACCCTCAATCATATATTAAAATGCCAAAATGTGATTGACAGTTTATACATGGTGAGAAAAGGAAAACAACAGAAAGTGATTTTGTTCCAAAATGGAGACAGATTCCTTCCCGAATGGTGCCCTATTCCCTATGTCATGCATTGCACTATAAAGGGAATAGGGAGCCATTTGGGACATAGATCCATATTAGATAATAACCACAGTCAGACCTGATTTTTAATTCTGATTAATCCAGTGAGGAGTGATACGTCTACAGTAATTCTCACCTAAGAACCCTGTCATACTGCCCTTAATGTCAGCATGATGTAAGTATAGATTTCTGTGTGAGAGGGGTTCTAGTCATGCTTTGGAGGGAGCCCCAAAATATCTTTGAGACCCAGTCATACCTTCTATGTACGGTATCTCACCCACTCTCTTTCTGCACTAAGTGGCTTAATGGGCTCCTTCCTGCAGGGCTGGGCTCAGGCCACTGTCTGGATCGCAGCCTCTAATGACACCATCACACACATTCACACGCTCCCGTAACTAACACGTCTAGTCAACTCTCATCTACAGTGTGTTAAAGCCACAKCATGGGAGCACCACAACCACACCCTAACTGGCCAGGAGATGGGCATTGGTAATGGCTTTATCATCCTGTCCAAGCCAGAAAGGCTCCTACCCAATGCGCCAATCTCCTGTTTCTGAAGCAGCATGATGTACAAGTACACCCCCTTGGATAGGAAGCTAGTCTGTCGCAGGGCCTTACCTCCAATCCAGCTGCTTAATGCGGAGTGCCAAGCAGAGATGCATCGAGTCCCATTTTTAGTCTTTGATAACTCAACCGGGGATCGAACCCCCCAACCTTCCAATCACAGGGGGGACACTCCAACCACTGACTTGGCGTGTGAATGAACTATAAGATAAGAAGATTTTTGCTGTTGCATCTTTCTCCCCGTCCCAGTGACTCACCACTGTGTGTGAGAGAGAGTCTCTTAATGTAAGTYTGTCAGGATGAAGAAGTGAATATAGGCCTACTGCTGTTTGCATGACTAATGCATAGCAATTGATTTTATCCGTTGTAGACAGACAGACATTTTAACAGAGCAGAAGACTCCACTTAGAATCACATAAATAGTTGAGCCTGAATAATAATAATAATACTCTCTCTCTCTGCTAAGTGTAACGTTGCATAAGTGAAACCCCACAGAGCAAAGAGGGCCTCTATAGGAGTCAGTGAGTGGCTCTGATGATGACTCACCACAATACACAACTCCTGGGGTGGGGCTCAAATAACACCACGTTCGCCATCTAGTGCACTACATTTGACCAGAGCCCCAGTGCACTACATAGGGAATAGGGTGTCTTATCAGACACAGCCTTGGTCCCAGTGTCTCGAACATAGACAGCCATACAGTAAAGATACTGTATAGTTCTATACTGTCTGTACATCATAGGTCTGGCAGAGCAGTCAGCTGGGAGGTGGGCAGCAGAAGAGTGACCTAATGTGGGATGTGTTAGCCCTTGGTGATGTACTGTGCTGTACTGTAGGCCTACAGTGCTGTCTAAGTGTAGGCCTACAGTGCTGTCTAAATATAGACGCTGGTTTATGTTTCCAGCTATATCTGTTGCTGTGGGCACGTCATCATACAGTAATCATCTAGATAACATTTAAAATGAAGTAGTCCAGATTCAATTTTCACAACACTCTGTGAAAGACAGCAAGGCTGTCTGTTTCTCCTATTGGGCACTGGGAGTGATACCCTACCAGTCAAAAGCTTTAGAACACCTACTCATTCAAGGGTTTTTCTTTATTTTTATAGGGAAGACATCAAAACTATGAAATAACACATACGGAGGGCTATTTGACCAAGAAGGAGAGTGATGGAGTGRTGCATCAGATGACCTMGCCTCCACAATCTCCRGACCTCAACCAAATTGAGATGGTTTGGGATGGGTCGGACTGGAGAGTGAAGGAAAAGCAGCCAACAAGTGCTCAGCATATGTGGGAACTCCTTCAAGACTGTTGGAAAGGCATTCCAGGTGAGGCTGGTTGAGAGAATGCCAAGAGTATGCAAAGCTGTAATCAAGGCTAAGGGAGGCTAGTTTGAAGAATCTTAAATATAAAATATATAKAAAATATTTGATTTGTTTAACACTTTTTTAGTTACTACATGATTCCATATGTGTTATTTCATAGTTTTGATGTCTTCACTATTAMTCTACAATGTAGAAAATAGTAAAAATAAAGAAAAKCCGTTGAATGAGTAGGTGTTCTAAAACTTTTGACCGGTAGTGTATGTCTGTGTCATCAAAGAGAAGCATGACAGCAGAGAGACTGGACTTGAGTAACAGTAGGTATGCTACATTTGCTAAAGAGTAGGGCTCCAGATAACAATGTACGAGTTATGGTAGAAATAGGACACCCCGCTCATTTGTCAAACAAACAAGATTGCATAAAATTGTCAAGACAAGGATATTTCACCTTAACCATAATCTTTTAAACGATATCTCCTGAAAAGGTATATAATGTATACTGTATAAAGCAAAAACAACTGGCCATCAATTTTAACTCTCCGCTCCCCACCCAGTACCTTGGGGTCATACCCTGACCCAGGTCAAGGTAGTGGAATGGGGATACATAAGGAACACATCAAGCATACAGAATATCCAATATATGGTCATCTTTCACATTAGTAGACAGACACTGATTTATTTACAGGCTATAGGAAATACATAGGGAACACATTATACGCAGGACTGTAGTCTACAGTACTTGYGTCATGCATGGCTGAACAGTAATTGAGTATTTGGATTCCTGCATTATTTAAATCGCCCCTAGTTTACGGAGCTGGAGGACTGTTCTGTAGTCCTATTTAGAGGGGGAGCGAGAGGCTGAAAATACGTGAAATGAACGCAGCTGACCCCAAGTTTAYAGTACATGGATGCTCAGAGAAGCAACAAACCTTGTTAATGAGTAATTGGAAGGTACAGCTGATAGTCAAGAGTAACTTAAGAGTAACTTATTTCACCTTAGAGAAAAGGCCTTGGCTCTCGGTCTACCCATCGATCATCATTCATACAGCAGACATACTGTAGCACACCGGCATAGCACCAAGGTAGCATCCCCAATGGCACCCTATACCCTATATTATGCACTACTTTGACCAGAGAGCCCAAGAGCCCTGGTCAAAAGTAGTGCACTATATAAGGAAAGGGGGCCATTTAGGACTCCTTCCAGTGTCTTTACCTGTCAGGGTGCTGCATGAGGAGGACGTCTGTCTGTCTCCATCCCTTACCTCCTAACGGAATGTAACTGAAAGGAGACATGTGGCTGGATGACATCCCACCTTTCATTGACATGTCATTTACTGTAAGTGCAACGGACACAGACCTGGAATAAGAGCTTTGCCAAAACCATCTGGGACTTTTAATTTGTGTATGACTACAGCATTTTACTGAAATACTTTTTAAGGATAAATAGGAGTGAGTCTGTTTTCCACTAAATGTGCATCTCAATTCTAAAAGCCAACTTTCTCCAGCTGCTTTGGTTAAGAAACGACAATAAAAGAGGAATTGACTCTTAAAGCTAAGAGAGACAAGGATACACCAGCCATTCCTGTTTAGTGAGATCATTTGATCAGAAAGAGATATTGGATGGTCTCTTTAAGTACTTTAATACACACAGCCTTCAGAACAAGTCAATAATGGATCAGAGATACTTTTTTTAAAGCTCTATTATGCTCTGTCTTGTTTGATCTTCCTATTGTGTAAGATGGGTACAATTCCAATAGGTGGTTTCTGGATGCACGTGGACAGGAAAAAAGACATTGATTGCACCCCAAATGGCACCCTATTCCCTATGTAGTGCTCTACGTTTGGCCAGGGCCCTGGGTACCATTTAGGTCAGAGAGCTTATCACCAAAGGACTGTGGGTTGACTAATGTCACCGAGGGAAAGACAGAGGACATGGACACACCAGGAGAAGCCTGTCTCTGTCACAGTCCTCAGCACCAGGACACAGTCCTCAGCACCAGGACACAGTCCTCAGCACCAGGACACAGTCCTCAGCACCAGGGACACAATCAGACCAGGACACAGTACTCAGCACCAGGACACAGTACTCTACACCACAACACTATCTCAGCACCCAGGACACAGTACTCTAGCACAGACACAGTACTTAACACACGGGTAAAACCAGACCAGATCACATACTCACACCAGGACACAGTACTCGCATAATACAAGCTCATTTGAGTACACCACACCCATGTTGCGGCATGTTTCAGAGGCTTACCCGTCAGCACACACACACACACATAATCCTCTATTACAGATCTCAGAAAGGTCGACACACTGCACGACATCAGAGGCACGAGGGCACTCCCAGGACTCCTTCAAGCCAGGCTGCAATCTGCTGCTATCTACACTGTCGCTGCACAAGCCTTCTCTCTGCATTCCCAATGGCACCCGTATGCCCTATATAGTGCACTATTGACCAGGGCCCATAGGAGGCCCACTTTGTCTCAAAGATACACTATAATGTATAGCTCTGGCCACAGGTAGTTCAATACAAAGTGAATAGGGTGCCATTTGAAATAGTCCATACTGTTGTCATGACTTGAGTTTATTGATTCATGTGGGATAAATGAGGCTAGATGCAATCAGCCTCAACACARTCAAATGGAAAAGAGCTCATCTCTCCACTCCATACACAAAGAAACATAGTGGTATACAATACTGTATACAGCACAGGCACAGTCATAGACAGATAGATAGTGAACCTGGTGCTCATTGTCTCTGKATTCAGAAAGCTAATAAAGTCCATGTCTGTGTCCAAATGGCATCCTATTCCCTAGTGCACTACTATTGACCAGGGCTCTGGTAAAAAGTATTGCACTACATAGGGAATACGGGTTGCCTCCCACATTAACAATGTTCTGACATACATACTGTTGCCCTAGGTTTGGGATTTCTAACACTAGACCAATGCTGAATGCATGGCCAATATAGGCGCAYAATTGCTCCAAGGTGGTCAGTTGACGAGGTTAAATGCTGCTTTTCACTCCCCCAATCAGACTAATGCTGAACCACTGTAGATAGTGACTCCGAGAACTGCCATTAATACTGTTATGCATTACAGGACTATTCTATTGTGGATGATCACGACCCTACATCTGAAATCTAGTATTAGATCTCATTAATAGGAATGTTATGCCTGTCCCTTCCTGCTTGGAGACTAGAGAAAGAGGACTGTGATGTGATGTGTGGAGAAAGAGAACTGTGATGTTGATACTAATAGTGGTACGGGTCAAATACAGTTAATAAGAATGAATCTCCTGCTGGCTTAAAACACCGTCACTCTATTTAATAACGTTCCAACAAATCACATCAAGTCAAATCAAATGTTTTAGTGTATTTTAAACCAATCAATTTACTTCACAGTAAAATGAACAGAGACTATGCATATTCCTGGAGGACACTAACTCACTCAGTGAAGTAGTGAAGTATAGGTCTCTTAACCTAGCTGTCCTTGTGGCTAAAAGACTGATAGGAGACAAGGTGAAGAATGATATTCTTCCCAGTTCCAACCACCTGTAGTGGTAAACTTACATCAGTGACAGCTGATACATCTCTGATGACAACTGGTTGCTGGTGACCCCAAGGAAGCACATAGATGTTCACTGACTGTCTTTCATGAACTCAACTGCAGGTGGTCTCTCCCTCTCTCTCTCTCTCTCTCTCCCTCTCTCCCTCCACAGCAGTCACAATGCACTATTGTCTATTAATCTCCCCTAAAGCAGCATGGAATTACAAGCAAAGACTCATTTTATGACATTATTAATACAGCACAGCACAATACTGTATTAGTACACAGTATTACATTATAACACTACAGTAATAGTGTAGTAGTAGTGACAGCATTTTGTAACCAGTCAGACCAGGCCTAGGTTCAGACCATCCTCTGATAGACTGTGGCCTGTGTCATCYTTGCTGATGTCTGATCTCACGCATGCAGGGCTGCCTGCTCTGAGCAAGACCAGGGCTGTGGCCAGCTCCCCTTATAGTGCACAATGTAATATACTAACAGATCTGGGAACAGCTGTTAGCTGTAGTCAGCTCCCACCATTAATCAGACCTGACTGCAACAACCCAACATAACCCAGCACTGCAACAGACTAAAGCACTCCTGGACATCTATAATGTTTGATGCAGGATAGGGGAGGTAGCTAGACAACCCACCCAGTGGCAATACAATGCCAAATGAAGAGCCATAGAATGACTTGAACATAGACCTAATCAGCTGATTCACATGAGCTTACAGTACCATTACCTAATATAACACTGAAACATAACATCAATACCTAACATAACA
>NC_036841.1:5869082-5879475 GCF_002910315.2 Salvelinus sp. IW2-2015 | reverse complement strand
TATAATATCATGACATAACACTGAAACATAACATCATATCTAACATAACACTGAAACATGTAACATATTATATATACATTACATAACACTGAAAACATAGCATCATTACCTAACATAACATATAATATCATTACATAACACTGAAACATAACATCATTATCAACATAACACTGAAACACAACACAACATCATTACATAACACTGAAACATAAACACAACATCATGTGTCCTAACATACACTCTTAGAAAAAAGAGTGTTCCAAAAGTGTTCTTCAGCTGTCCCATAGGAGGACCCTTCTTGGTTTCAGTTAGAACCCTTTGGGTTCCACGTAGAAATCTCTTCACCGAAGCCAAATGGCTTCTAACCTGGAAACGTAATGGTTCTACCTGGAACCAAAAAGGGTTATTCAAAGGGTTTCTACTTTGGGGACAGCTGAAGAAGCATTTTAACACATTTATTTTCTAAAGAGTGTAACATTGAAACATAACATAGCAATTTCAGAAATAACATTGAAAACAACATAAATATAGATAAACATATTATAAATTCTCCAAAATACAGTAACCTCATCCAGCCATGAGCCCTGCCCATAGACTGCAGTATTGATGCCCACCTGCCAATGAGCAGAGCAAGCAGCCAGAGCTAAAAGAGAGGTGTGTGTGCGTGCGTGCATGTGCCATTCCCCTCTTATGATTAGAAAAGCTACAGCAACAGCTCAGACCTGTAGATGCCAAGTGGTCAATAATCACTGCTTGTTCCTGTTCTGAGATTCACCGAACTGAGGCACAGATGCCAGACGAGATACTGTAATCAATTATTCAAACTCTTCTTTGCATCCATATGTAGCGAGAAATCCTGGACATAGCACTGCACTGCACTACGGCTGCCTTGGGGAGAAAGCACCGAGAATACAGCGAGACAGACAGAGGCTGAATGGGAGGAGGTACTCACATGAAATTTCCAGGCAGCCTTAGAGAGAAGTGTCAGCATCCAAGTCCACAGCTGTCCATTGTCAGAGTCCTACGTGTTATAACAGAATCCACAGAGAGAACCGTGGAACAGGAATAAAAGGCAGGCTGTCTGCTGTGTTTGGAAGAAAAGGAGCGAGAGACTGGAGGGGAAGGAGAAGAGAAGGAAAGGAGGGCGGGATCCATACAAATACTGTATTGGATTGGCTAGAGAAAGCAGTGGGAGGATTTGGCTGTCCAATGGATATTCGCATGTAAATTATATGTAAATGAAGTAGAGCATCTTCAGAATGTGATGGAGGGATAAAGACTGTCTGCTGCAATAGGGTGTGGCCTGTTTTAACCCCACCCCTGCCCATAAAAGGACAAAGGATGCTTTTCACTGCCTTCTCTGGTTCCCCTACTGTCGTAATCAGGCTGCTATTTAAGATATAAGGAACACACGAGAAGCTGTACAGAAGACAATGGCCAAGCCCTAATGACTGTATTTAAAACATAAAACCATGAATAAATATAGCCTAATGGTCTAGACTTTTATACAGACCACTTAGATGCCTACCCATTGAGCAACTGAGAGGGGGGGGGGTGAACTAGGATTCCAAACAAGATTCCAAATAATGAATCTAGCGGTTGGAAAAACCCACAGTAGAAATGCCTTATCTTTATGGATGAGAAGTGGATGGAGTGATGGAGGGGAGGATGATGGAGGATGTAAAACAGTAGAGCAGACCAGCTGGCACTTCTGTATCCTGAAGGGTGAAAAACAAGAGGGTGGGTGGTGCTACGGGGTTGAGGGTATGGATAGGGGGTACATGTTGGTGCAGTGAGCATGCAAGGCGATGCTTTCAGAAGAGGTGTCTAACAATACCCAATCCACACCCAAAGGCCAGAGGAGGCGTCCCAAATGGCTCCCTGTTCCTTTATGTACACTACTTCTGACCAGGGCCCATGGGGTAAGTAGTGCATTAATAGTGATGCTCTATTTAGGAAAGAGTGCCATTTGGAATGCAGTCCAGGAGCATCTCTGGTTTCAACAACAAAGGCTTTGTATCCTCACGATTATTTGTTCTCCTCCACAGCCATAAAGTAACTTCATTAAGGGGTTTAGAAATCTGGTGCATCTAGGTGGAGGAGATAGAAGAGAGGAGGAGATACATAGTGCAATAGGAGGTGATGTGGTTTATATGCTGAACACAGGTGTGGAGGGGTAAAGAGGGGGGGAGAGGGGCGGGCGGGCATAGACGGCCGTCTCAGGGTTGCATTGTAAGAGATGGGGTTGCTATGGAGACTGCATCAGCCCAAATGGCAGCCAGACAGAAAGGCAAGACTCAGCAGCAGCCACAGAAACCAGACTGTACAGTAGATACCAGAAACCAGACTGTAGAGTAGATACCAGAAACCAGACTGTACAGTAGATAACAGAAACCAGACTGTACAGTAGATACAGAAACAGACTGTACAGTAGATAACAGAAACCAGACTAGCTGCTCCTCCTCTACACGTACACGTACTTAACGTCTATGTCCCAAATGGCACCCTATTTTGTGGATAGTACTACCTCTGGTCAAAGTAAGTAGAATATATACTTGGGCTCCCTAGTGGCGCAGCGGTCTAAGGTACTGCATCTCGGTGCAAGAGGCGTCACTATAGTCCCTGTTTTGAAAGCAGTATCACATCCGGATTGGGAGTCCCATAGGGCGGCGCACGATTGGCCAGTGTCCTCCGGGTTTGGCCGGGGTAGGCAGTCACTCTAAATAAAAATCTATTCTTAACTGAATTGCCTAGTTAATTAACCTCTACAAGATCGGTGGGCCCCGTGGCTGTTGACCTAACGTAGGCTAATGTGATTAGCATGAGGTTGTAAGAAAACAACATAACACTGAAACATAACATATAATATTATTACATTACATAACACTGAAACATAGCATCATTACCTAACATAACATATAATATCATGACATAACACTGAAACATAACATCATTATCTAACATAACACTGAAACACAACACAACATCATGACATAACACTGAAACACAACACAACATCATGACATAACACTGAAACATAACACAACATCATGACATAACACTGAAACATAACACAACATCATTACATAACACTGAAACACAACACAACATCATGACATAACACTGAAACATAACACAACATCATGTCCTAACATACACTCTTAGAAAAAAGGTGTTCCAAAAGTGTTCTTCAGCTGTCCCCATAGGAGGACCCTTCTTGGTTTCAGGTAGAACCCTTTTGGGTTCCACGTAGAAATCTCTTCACGGAAGCCAAATGGCTTCTACCTGGAAACGTAATGGTTCTACCTGGAACCAAAAAGGGTTATTCAAAGGGTTCTACTTTGGGGACAGCTGAAGAAGCATTTTAYCACATTTATTTTCTAAGAGTGTAACATTGAAACATAACATAGCAATTTCAGAATATAACATTGAAACAACATAAATATAGATAAACATATTATAAATTCTCCAAAATACAGTAACCTCATCCAGCCATGAGCCCTGCCCATAGACTGCAGTATTGATGCCCACCTGCCAATGAGCAGAGCAAGCAGCCAGGAGCTAAAATGGAGAGGTGTGTGTGCGTGCGTGCATGTGCCATTTCCCCTCTTATGATTAGAAAAGCTACAGCAACAGCTCAGACCTGTAGATGCCAAGTGGTCAATAATCACTGCTTGTTCCTGTTCTGAGATTCACCGAACTGAGGCACAGATGCCAGACGAGATACTGTAATCAATTATTCAAACTCGTCTTTGCATCCATATGTAGCGAGAAATCCTGGACATAGCACTGCACTGCACTACGGCTGGCTTGGGGAGAAAGCACCGAGAATACAGCGAGACAGACAGAGAGAGGCTGAATGGGAGGATTGTACTCACATGAATTTCCAGGCAGCCTTAGAGAGAAGTGTCAGCATCCAAGTCCACAGCTGTCCATTGTCAGAGTCCTACTGTGTTATAACAGAATCCACAGAGAGAACGGTGAGACAGGAATAAAAGGGCAGGCTGTCTGCTGTGTTTGGGAAGAAAAGGAGCGAGAGACTGGGAGGGGAAGGAGAAGAGAAAGGAAAGGAGGGGCGGGAGCCATACAAATACTGTTATTGGATTGGCTAGAGAGCAGTGGGAGGAGTTTGGCTGTCCAATGGGATATWCGGCATGTAAATTATATGTAAATGAAGTAGAGCATCTTCAGAATGTGATGGAGGGATAAAGACTGTCTGCTGCAATAGYGTGTGGCCTGTTTTAACCCCACCCCCTGCCCATAAAAGGACAAAGGATGCTTTTCACTGCCTTCTCTGGTTCCCCTACTGTCGTAATCAGGCTGCTATTTAAGATATAAGGAACACACAGAGAAGCTGTACAGAAGACAATGGCCAAGCCCTAATGACTGTATTTAAAACATAAACCATGAATAAATATAGCCTAATGGTCTAGACTTTTATACAGACCACTTAGATGCCTACCCATTGAGCAACTGAGGGAGGGGGGGGGGGGTGAACTAGGATTCCAAACAAGATTCCAAATAATGAATCTAGCGGTTGGAAAAACCCACAGGAGAAATGCTTATCTTTATGGATGAGAAGTGGATGGAGTGATGGAGGGAGGGAGTGATGGAGGATGTGAAAACAGTAGAGCAGACCAGCTGGACTTCTGTATCCTGAAGGGTGAAAGACAAGAGGGTGGTGCTACGGGGTTGGGGGTATGGATAGGGGTACATGTTGGGTGCAGTGGAGCATGCAAGGCGATGCTTTCAGAAGAGGTGTCTAACAATACCCCAATCCAACAACCCCAATCAAGTTGCCACCTGATGACTGGACGCTGCTGTACCCCCCAAATGGCTCCCTGTTCCCTTTATGGTACACTACTTCTGACCAGGGCCCATGGGGTAAGTAGTGCATTATATAGTGATGCTCTATTAGGGAAAGAGTGCCATTTGGAATGCAGTCCAGGAGCATCTCTGGTGTTCAACAACAAAGGCTTTTGTATCCTCACGATTATTTTGTTCTCCTCCACAGCCATAAAGTACTTCTTAAGGGGTTTAGAAATCTGGTGCAGCTTAGTAGGAGGGAGATACATAGTGGCAAAGGAGGGATGTGTTTATGCTGACACAGGTGTGGAGGGGGTAAAGAGGAGGAGAAGGCTAGGCGGCGGGCATAGACGGCCGTCTCAGGGTTGCATTGTAAGAGATGGGGTTGCTATGGAGACTGCATCCAGCCCAAATGGCAGCCAGACAGAAAGGCAGACTCAGCAGCAGCCACAGAAACCAGACTGTACAGTAGATACCAGAAACCAGACTGTAGAGTAGATACCAGAAACCAGACTGTACAGTAGATAACAGAAACCAGACTGTACAGTAGATACCAGAAACCAGACTGTACAGTAGATAACAGAAACCAGACTAGCTGCTCCTCCTCTACACGTACACGTACTTAACGTCTATGTCCCAAATGGCACCCTATTTTGTGGATAGTGTACTACCTCTGGTCGAAAGTAGTAGAATATATACTTGGGCTCCCTAGTGGCGCAGCGGTCTAAGGTACTGCATCTCGGTGCAAGAGGCGTCACTATAGTCCCTGGTTTTGAAAGCAGTATCACATCCGGATTGGGAGTCCCATAGGGCGGCGCACGWTTGGCCCAGTGTCCTCCGGGTTTGGCCGGGGTAGGCKGTCACTCTAAATAAAAATCTATTCTTAACTGAATTGCCTAGTTAATTAACCCTCTACAAGATCGGTGGGTCCCCCGTGGGACGGTTGACCTAACGTAGGCTAATGTGATTAGCATGAGGTTGTAAGAAACAAGAACATTTCCCAGGACATAGACATATCTGATATTGGAAGAAAGCTTAAATTCTTGTTAATCGAACTGCACTGTCCAATTTACAGTAGCTACTACAGTGAAATAATACCATMCTATTGTTTGAGGAGAGTGCACAGTTATGAACTTGAAAATGTATTAATAATCCAATTAGGCATATTTGGGCAGTCTTGATACAACATTTTGAACKGAAATGCAATGGTTCATTGGATCAGTCYAAACTTTTGAACATACACTGCTGCCATCTAGTGGCCAAAATCAAAATTGCGCCTGGGCTGGCATAATACATTACGGCCTTTTTCTTGCATTTCAAAGATGTACAAAAAAACATGTTTTTTTCTTTGTATTATCTTTTAACCAGATCTAATGTGTTATATTCTCCTACATTAATTTAACATTTTCACAAAATTCAGCCCCGCTCTTCTCAATTTACATCAACAACATAGCTCAGGCAGTAAGAAGCGCTCTCATCCATTTATATGCAGATGATACAGTCTCATACTCAGCTGGCCCCTCCCCGGATTTTGTGTTAAATGCTCTACAACAAAGCTTTCTTTGTGTCCAACAAGCTTTCTCTGCCCTTAACCTTGTTCTGAACACCTCCAAAACAAAGGTCATGTGGTTTGGTAAGAAGAATGCCCCTCCTCCCCACAGGTGTGATTACTACCTCTGAGGGTTTAGAGCTTGAYGTAGTCACCTCATACAAGTACTTGGGAGTATGGCTAGACAGTGCACTGTCCTTCTCTCAGCACATATCAAAGCTGCAGGCTAAAGTTAAATCTAGAATTGGTTTCCTCTATCGTAATCGCTCCTCTTTCGCCCCAGCTGCCAAACTAACCCTGATTCAGATGACCATCCTACCCATGCTAGATTACGGAGACGTAATTTATAGACCAGCAGGTAAGGGCGCTCTCGAGTGGCTAGATYTTCTTTACCATTCGGCCATCAGATTTGCCACCAACGCTCCTTATAGGACACATCACTCCARTCTATACTCTTCTATAAACTGGTCATCTCTGTATACGCATCTATGAGATATCTACTGCAGCCCTCATCCTCCACATACAACACCCATTCTGCCAGTCACATTCTGTTAAAGGTCTCCAAAGCACACACATCCCTGGGTCGCTCGTCTTTTCAGTTCGCTGCAACTAGTGACTGGAACAAGTTGCAACAAGGTAAAAGGTAAAACTGGACAGTTTTACCTCAATCTCTTCATTCAAAGACTCAATCATGGACACGCTTACTGACAGTTGTGGCTGCTTTGCATGATGTATTGTTGTCTTTACCTTCTTGCCCTTTGTTTTTGTTGTCTGTGTCCAATAATGTTTGTACCCCGTTTTGTMCTGCTGCCATGTTGTGTTGCTACCATGTTGTTGTCATGTTGTTTTGCTACCATGCTGTGTTTTCATGTGTTGCTGCCATGCTATTTTGTTGTCTTAGGTCTCTCTTTATGTCGTGTTGTCCCATATTTTTATTTAATATATWTWTWTTTTWAATCCCAGCCCCCGTTCCCGCAGGAGGCCTTTTGCCTTTTGGTAGGCCGTCATTGTAAATAAGAATTTGTTCTTAACTGACTTGCCTAGTTAAATAAATGTAAAARATATATATTTTTTAAATAAAATCACGACTCAAGTCACAAACAGTGCCACACTCTGATGTCCGTGGCCTGGCGAGCCCAGAAGTTCAATAGGTTTAACCCACATTCACTCCTCTCTCCCAGAGATCTCTACAACACAACAAGTTAATCCCTCACCCACCCGCAGGGGTCAGGCCTGCCTGCCTGGCCTAGCTAGGGGTAGGCTGGGGGAGGCAGGGGGTCCCTACACCTGGTAGAATGAGCAGGATACATGGTGCAGAGCGGGATGCAAGGGGTACGTTCTGGGGCTTCTTGCTGAGGCCCTGGCTGCCAAGAGAGGCAGGGGATCCTTGGTCCTGGCAGAGCGGCAGGCTAGCTGGGGTACAGGGGGGTACATCCTTGGGGAGGCAGGTGGAGGCTGGGGGCCACATACTGAAGCAGTTTGGGGAGTACTTGCTGGGTCCCTGGCTCTCTCCCACCATTGTGCTATGTCACCAGGTGCTGGTAGCTTGGGTTGCATCCCAAATGGCACCCTATTCCRTATATAGTGCACTACCTTTGACAAGGGCCCATGGCCTGGCTCGCGCTCCAATTCTGAGACTGAGACCTCAACAACTTGGTTTGGGATTAGTGCCGTCCTCCCCACCATTCAGCTGGCTGTGCCTGGCTAGGAGACTGGCTGTCTTTGTAACACTGACCCCAATAAGAGCAATAGTGTTTTGTTGTTTGTATAAGACTACTAAGAGCATATGAGAAATYTTCACCACGGTTGTGTTCTTTTCAAAACAGCAAGAGAAGAGGAACACTTTTATAAAAATAAGAAATTACGTGATAAATGTAATACAAAACACTTTTATTCTTTAACAGTCTGTCCATTAAATTATTTTTATCTTAATACTGTTAACTTCTCTTTACAGGCCCTCGTCGCTGGAAATTAATTTAATGTAATTTCTACAGCTCTGTAAATATATCCTCCGGCAATATAATTTAATACTACTGTATATGGCAAAGATAGTTCCAGTATTTTCCAAGACAAAGATCACATTGGCTCCTCCTACTCAACAGTGGTTTTATTTTGCTGTGCATATTCAGTCAGAAGAATACTGATGTAAGAATATCACTATTATTAAAGACATTGGTAACAAATTACAGTAAGTGTCATGCTCCTCTTTGTGGGAATATGAGGTGGTAGAATAAATAAACAGTCATTTGTTGGTGGCCTACAGCAGTGGTTCCCAACTCTTTTTGGTTACTGTACCACCAACTGAATTTTACTCTGCCCGGAGTACCCCTGAAGTACCCCCTCAGGTGTATTTTACCAGTAGGCCTATGGTCTCATGAGTCTTCTCAAGTACCCCTTGTGGATAGGCCAAGTAACCCTAGGAGTCCTAGTACCCCTGGTTGCGAYCCACTGGCCTACAGGCACACTACTTGTGGTGTTGTTATCTCACTCTGCCACCTAGTGGAATAAAGTTCACACTGCACTTTTGGACAAATTCTCCCAGTCCCAGCATATCATTATTTTCCACTTCAAATCCACTTCAACAATCTCGTTTAATTAAACCTTTATAAAATCAATGGATGGATGGATATAAATATAGTTAATAGTCCATAGGGCCAGGTCCATAGAACAATGTAACATCTGTCTTGGTAGTCTGAATCTGAATCAATAGATGAATCAGGAGTCTAGAGCACGTCTAGAGTCTATATCCTTGTTGTTAGCAAGGCTTGCTCTTCTTCCCCAGGCGTTCAAAGAAGGACATGAATCCATAGCCGTCTGGTTTGGGCTTCGGGCTCAGGGCTTGTGTGTGTGTGTAGGACTCTTTGCTGACACTCTTGGACACCAGGTCTTGAACACCAGGTCTTGGACATCAGGTCTTGAACACCAGGTCTTGGACACCAGGTCTTGAACATCAGGTCTTGGACACCAGATTCCTCACATTGGCTTGCTCCTCTCTCCCAGGCGTTTAAAGAAAGACATGAATCCATTGCCCTCTGAAAGTTTGGTCTTCCGGCTCTTAGAGGGGTTAGCCATATTGTGTTTGGGGCTTTGAGGAGGGTCAGCCTGTTTGGGTTCCTGGGAGACGAGTATCTGGAGAGGGGCGGGAGAAAACTCCTTTATGTCCTCATCCTGGTTGTGGTTGAGTTCTAGGTGTAAGGGGGGAGGTTTTGTCTTGACTATAGAGGAGCTCTTGTCTTGGTTCAGCTCTCCTATCTCTACGTGTGTAGGTCTCTCTGCTGCTGACAAGCTGTTGGACACCTTGTCCCGCTGGACACCAGATGTCTCACAGTGGCGAGGGGTGGTGGGTACCTCCAAGCCTCTGTTTTCAGAGTCCCTGGGGATGTTGAAACTTGCTGTCAAGTCTTTGTGTTTTGACWTGGGGCTCTTAGACACCAGGTCTCGGACACAAGACTTCTCAGAGTGGCCAGGGAGGTTGGTACGGTTAGGCCCTCCAGAGGCTCTGTGTTTCAGGGACATCAGATCAGTGTCTACTGACTTCATCCCCCCTATGACCCCCAGAATAGGAGACGGAGTAGTAGGGAAAGTAAACAGATCATCCTCTTCTTCTTCCTCTTCCTCAGTAGGAGGGGCTTTAGGGGGGAGGGTGAAGGTGTGTCTGCGGGTGATTATTTCCTTGGGGGAGAGGTGAGGGTTGAGGAGGTATCTAGCCAGGCTCTCGCTGCCTCTACATGCATCTCCTAGCAGCCGCTGTCTGTCCTCTTGGAAGGTCCTCTGGTGAGGGGAGGTGGAGGTGATGGTGGAGATGGTGGAGGATGTAGCATTAGTGGTCGTAGCGTTGGGTGATCTTGTGGAGGTGTTAGTATTATTGGTGGCATTAGGAGACTTCTGCTGCTCCAGGCCGTACTCCCCAGACGAAAGACTACCACGGCTGCTCTGATACCTCAGAACCTTCCTGGACACTTCACGCAACTTCTGGGCTTCTTCCTCATTTCCCTCCTCCTCTTCCTTTTCCTCCTTGTCCTTCATCGTCACTGAGAT
>NC_036841.1:5816582-5864082 GCF_002910315.2 Salvelinus sp. IW2-2015 | reverse complement strand
TAGTGGCTTCGCTGGCATGCATAATTATATATTTATATATTTTTTGCCCCACCAAGATTTACATGCTAAAATTGCCACCGGTTTGGAAACTTCATCAACTGATTCATCCACTAGGTTCTCCTAGGAGCCTAGTCAAGGAGAAGGGCTGTGATTCATTAATCTCCAACTACACAAAGTGGTTAATGAAACATGGCACAGAGGAAATGAGCAACACATTTAGAGACCCAACCCTAGAACATGAGTAATTCAGAAAATTAAGCCTGGTAAGCAAGGCTGCTCCTTGCCCCATGGGTTGAACACCCTATTAGTGCATTTTTCCACTTTAACCAACCACAGACAGGCTCTTACCTGCTATACATATACACCTACAGCTGACCTGGAATAATGTTTTCTTTCCTCAGAAGCACAAGAACAAAAACGCTGACACAAAAATACATTTAACAGAAAACAGAAAACTGCATCCAGAAATGGACATTACAAATAAATGTAATAATAAAACATTGAGAAGATTAGGCTTGTATGTCTTTTTGAGTTTTCTGTCTGCGAGAACAGTACAATCTTCAGAAAATTAGGTACTGTAGCCAATGGCATGTAGTAATATTGTAACACATAACACAGTCCTACTGTGGGCCTACAGAGACAATTGTTTAGTAACACATTAATGCCATTTTTCAATAGTTCATCTGTGGAATGACCTGGGTGCACTGTTCCTGCATTAGTGTTATCATGTAGAGCCGACCTGTTGGGACAAGCTGCTGTACCTCAGACACACAGAGCTGGGAATGTCAAGCAGCCTAGCCTCAGGACTACTTGGCCTTGCTGTCCCAAATGACCCCCTATTCCCTATTATATAATGGACTACTTTTGAGCAGTGCCCTATGGGGGTCAAAAGTAGTCCACTATAGGGAATAGGGTGCTACTTGAGATGCAACCACTGTGTCTTCTTTAACTTGACACACGTGGCTCTGACAAACCCTCCACACCTTCAGCACACTCCCAGTTTATGTCTGAGTCCCAAATGTTACCCTATTCCCTAATAGTGCACTACTTTAGATCAGACTCTGGTCAAAAGTAAAGCACTATATAGGGAATAGGATGCCATTTGGAATGCATCCTATATTTGCCTCTCTCTGACATACCTCTTGAACTGTTTCAGGAAGATCCCAACATTCATGCTCCTCTTGGAGTTCAGTATGGAGACCTGGTGGTGGTGGGACACATATGCATGAAGTCATCAGTTAGTCAATAAATAATGTTGGTCATACCAGAACACACATACGCACACAGACACACACACATGAAGACATCGGTAGGTCAATAACAGGCGTTGAGTCTATCAGGAGCTCAGCATTTAGCTTAAACAGTCTTCTCCTTTATCCCAAATACATCCTCATTCCCAAACAAACAACGGATTGCAAAGGTTTTACTGGTTTGATTGACTTGTTTTTGAGAGCCCATGATAAGCCATTGCAACAGCTGTCAACATACTGACATTCCTAAGTCATGCTCKTCTATACTGAGTTAGAAACAGGGACAGGTAAGAAACTAAAGGCCCATTTCAATAGCTCTACATTTAACCTTTATTGAACTGCCAAGGTAGCCTAAATGTGACAGCAGGGTGGTTTCACTAGCAAACAACAAGAGACAAAAGTAGAGGGTCAAAAATAGGTTTGTTAATATGACAATAGCATTGTATACCAGGACAATGACTCACAACAGTTCCGTAAAATCAAGAACCGTCACTTACAGGAAGGGAAGTACTGTATCTTAATTGAACCCAKAGCCCTGTTCATTATTATAGAGGTAGCAATGAATGCTGGTTTACAATACATACAAGTATCAACTGTATGGCAACAATTAGCACATATTAGTGGTTCATTTACTCTCCCTGGGTAAACTGCTGAAGATTAGTTAGGCTATACTGACTCTGCCCACCCTTTAGTTTATACATCAAAGCATTCCTAGATGAAACCCCACTGCATAAACATCCTATGTTTGTTAAGCAGAGGAACATTAAGAGGAACATGTCATAGTTCCAATAAGTCACACAATATCACACATGAAAAAGGGCAATGGACACATAGTAAAATGATGGTCATTCATTTAGTCCAATTTTGTTGGTTAGTCTCCATTTTTTAGTGTGGTGAACTTGTGCTTTATCTAGATACCAGATTAGATAACCTCTGCTGGTGAACTCATGCTGCTTGCAGAGTGCAAATATTTATAATCAACCTATTCTCTGAGAGTTTAGTCAAATCAAGCACTCTAGCAGTTGGCATTCAAATGATGGTAAAGACTTGATAGGTGTGTGGACAGAAAGGTAAGACAGCCTTCCAGTTACAGCATGTTAATGAATCATATAAAAAGAGATCAGGGTAGAATCGCCTCCAAGCTTCGCTCACGCTGACTGGTTTGTTTTGAACACTTTCGCTAATACATTATTGCTTCCTGATGTACTTGAGTTTGATCCAAGTGAAGCGCACAAAGAATCTTGCTAAAGCCACACTAAGAGAGTGGTAGCTTCCCAATTGGCACCCTATTCCCTTTATAGTGCACTACTTTTGCCCAGGCCTAGACCAAAAAAAGCACCATCATGGAACCATGGGCTGATGGAATTGATGTATTTCCCCACGTCCACCTTGCCACCTTAACCGTAACCCTAACCCTGGCCCATATGACTACATGACTGAGCCTGTTACAACAGAAAGGCTGTAGGAAAACAACACATCATCCTGTGATACTGTGATGTACACCCCAAGTCCACAACACACACTCCCTGAGAAAATCAATTAGGGTCTAAAGAGCACATGTCAACATATCCAATATCTCTGGTCATAAACAGAACAAATATTCATATTCAATACGCTGTTTCGGTCTCTCGTCTACTCCCAGAAAGTATAGATGCTCAATACAAAACTCTCAGGTGAGAAATCATGAGCAAGAGAAGAATGACAGAATGATGCATGACATTGGAGAGGCCTTGGCTGGGACCAGATAGGATATGTATGCCTCACAGACTTATACAGTATCTGATCGAGGAACAAAGTAGCTGATGTGGTTCCAGCTGATGTCGTATTTCTCTTGACTTCTACTCAGCTASAACTGACACACTTCTCTCCAGCTGCCAGTATCAAGCTAGAGAAGTGACTCCTGGTACAGAAGGTTAGGTCAACTCACCACTTCTGTGCCCTGGCTGTTGGTTGGCTTGCCTCTGATACTCTGTCTGTTCAGAGCCTTTTGTCCCTGTCCCTGCTGCTGGCTATGACTGAACAGCTCCTCAATCCTCTGAGTGTCCAGCTCATACTCTCCCAGAGTCTTCTCTTCCGTCCAGATGTTGTGTTTGCCCACCACCACGTGTTTGGGGATTGCATCCCAGTTGAAGTTACGCATCTTGGAGACGTTGAGCTGGCGGCCTGTGGATAGCCCGAAGCCTATGCCAGGGGGAGGAGGGGGGCCTGGGGGAGGGGGGCAGGGGGGAGGTGGTGGGGGGGCAAGGGGAGGTGGTGGAGGAGGAGGAGGTGGTGGAGCGATTGCTGATTCCATCTTAAGTTTAAAGGAATTAGATGGACCAAGGATCAGGAACAGATCATGGTATCATCATTACGGCTTCATCATCAACTCCATGTTGTACACATAAAGTGTCACAGAAATGTTATTCAATTAGTGTTGAATACCAATTATTGAAGAGGGTGATATAATCCTTTMCCTTGATTGATCCCCCCTGTAAAGAAACAATGGTACCGGTAAACTTTTAACACAGAATGTTAGGCATGCAGCATAAATGACTTCCCTGTACTGTATTGCCCAGCACAGAACAAGTATCTTGACAATTGTGGCTGAAGTGCTCAAATGAGACACCATATCAACAAATGCTGAATTCAAAAGACATTGAAAGCAGTATAATTATAAAAGACGTGTATGAATTTACAAATCAAAAGCATCCACCAGAAAAACGGAATACAGTAGGCTACCTATTTTGATCAGATTTGATCTTTAGGTTARTAATGTGTGATAAATGAGGGAAGAGGATTCTGTATCGGACCTTACCTGCTCGATATCCAACGTTCCACCAAGAGTAAAAACTATTTCGAAAAACCAAAAACTACAATTCAATCCAGTAGTTAGTCCGACGCCTTCCTCTTCAAACTTCAACATCAGAGGTGTGAGTTGAGTTGACTACTACCACTGGACCGCTACCAGCGCTGTCAGGTTTCCACTAGATAATACATACACAAAGTCAAGTTCCACAGCTACATAGTCAAAATTGGCCAAAATAAAAATGTTTTTTGTTGTTAATTTAAAGTTAGGGTTAGGCATAAGGTTAGCAGTGTGGTTYAGGTCAGGGTTAATGTTACGSTTAGGTTTAAAATCAGATTTTAAGAAGATCAATTGTAGAAATGGGCGGMGTTTAGCCATAGTTATGACTTTGTGGCTGTGCTAACTAGTGACGACCYKAGTGTCAGAGAAGTAAAAGCATGTCGCAACTTTACCTGCGTACGGACTGAGTCTAACGATGTATATAAACCCTTGAWTACACATATTATGTATTGGCGATTGAGAGGGTTTGAAGCCACCTGTCGGCCATATTGGCACTCCCCYGTAGATCAGTCCTCCATAGGAATGATTGGAATTTTATAGTACTTCAATTASATTTTTCAAGGACAGAATGACATGTATATAAGTATTTTTTGTTGTAGTGGAAAAAGTGACATTAGTKATTTKAAAAAATTATACTTTAAGGAAAATGTTTTTATATATATGTACAGTACCAGTCAGAAGTTTGAACACACCTATTAATTCAAGGGATTTTCTTTATTTTTACTATCTTCTACACTGTTGAATAATAGTGYAGACATCAAAACTATGAAATAACAGATATGGAATCAGGTAGAAACCCAAAAGTGTTAAACAAATCAAAAGATATTTTATATTTGAGATTCTTCAAAGTAGCCACTCTTTGCCTTGATGACAGCTTGCACGCTCTTGGCATTCATAAAAATTAAGAAAAACCCTTGAATGAGTAGCTGTGTCCAAACTTTTGACTTGTACTGTATATACTGTATATATATATTTGTTTTATGTTTAGCTCACCTAATATAATTTTAAAGTATGCATTAAGGTGTCTATAATAGAATACATGTGGCAAAAACAAATTTTGATATTTATAAATGCATTTCTATACCTTCCAAAATATTGGAGTGCCACGATYGAGGCACAGTGCCCCTCAACACAGTGCCCCCTATAAATCATCTAGTGTACATATAAAMGATTGACTGAGCTCAATGCCCTGTTAACCCCCTAACTGGCCGTGCCATATTCCATTCTGACAGAAGTACTGTAAAATCTGTACTGTGTCTGGCCGCTCAAATGTGTCAGTTCACAGTAGGCCTAGTGTTCCTACTGAATTATCACAAAGTTTTACTTMATATAATCCAGTAAAATGTAAACAGTGTGAAACTGGTCATATGCGATGTACAACAAGGCTATAATGGGGTTGAGTGAAGACCAGTGTGGGCGGACTGCACCACTGACTAAATCGAGTCATTGTCAGTTGATACATATAAAAATGTCAATTTGTTAATGCTTTCCTTGTACATATGTTTGTCCTGTGTAAATATAATTTTTTCTTTGGGTTCTGAAATCCTTAGTTTTTTATAAAAGTCACATTTTTATGTGATGTCCGTCAAACTAGTAATGTGCCTAGTAATCCACTGTTTTCGATGGAGTAGGAAGTTCAAATCAAATCATTTTGTATTTGTCACARGCYCCGAATACAACGGTGTAGACTTTAAAATGCTTGCTTACAAGCCCTTCCCAACGATTCAGAGTTAAAAATATAATACAAATAGTAACATGAGGAATAAAATACACAAGAATGAAGCTACTGAGTGTACAAAACATTAGGAACACCTGCTCTTTCCATGACATAAACTGACGAGGTGAATCCAGGTGAAAGCTATGATCCCTTATTGATGCCACCTGTTAAATCCACTTCAATCAGTGTAGATGAAGGGGAGAAGACAGGTTAAAGAAGGATTTTTATGACTTGAGACAATTTAGTTATGCATTGTCTATGTGTGCCATTCAGAGGGTGATGCACCACACTGCCAAATCTCTGACCTCCTGTAGGCTGTCTCATCGCCGTCGGTCAGCAAACTTGACGATGGTGTTGGAGTCGTGTGTGTCCACGTAGTCGTGGGTGAACAGGGAGTACAGGAGGACACTAAGCACAGACCCCTGAGGGGCCCATGTGTTGAGGGTCAGCATGGCGGAGAGGTTGTTGCCTACCCTCACCACCTGGGACCGGCTCATAAAGAAGTCCAGGATCCAGTTGCAGAGGGAGTTGTTCAGTCCCAGGGTCCCGAGCTTGGTGATGAGCTTGGAGGGGACTATGGTGTTGAACACTGAGCTGTAGCTATGAATATATTCTCAGATAGTTATTTCTTCTTGTCCAGGTGGAGGTAAGACTTAAAGCATGCACTACCACTGATACACTGCCAAAAAAATAAAGGACACATCCTAACACACCTAACACATCCTAGATCTGAATTAATGAACTATTCTTATTAAATACTTTTTTCTTTACATAGTTGAATGTGCTGACAACAAAATCACACAAAATATCAATGGAAATCAAAATTATCAACCCAGAGGTCTGGATTTGGAGTCACACTCAAAATTAAAGTGGAAAACCACACTACAGGCTGATCCAACTTTGATGTAATGTCCTTAAAACAAGTCAAAAGAGGCTCAGTAGTGTGTGTGGCCTCCACGTGCCTGAATGACCTCCCTACAACGCCTGGGCATGCTCCTGATGAGGTGGCGGATGGTCTCCTGAGGGATCTCCTCCCAGACCTGGACTAAAGCATCCGCCAACTCCTGGACAGTCTGTGGTGCAACGTGGCTTGGTGATGGAGCAGACATGAGTGCCAGATGTGCTCAATTGGATTCAGGTCTGGGGAAAGGGCGGCCAGCCATAGCATCAATGCCTTCCTCTTGCAGAACTGCTGACACACTCCAGCCACATGAGGTCTAACATTGTCTTGCATTAGGAGAACCCAGAGCCAACCGCACCAGCATATGGTCTCACAAGGGCTGAGGATCTCATCTCGGTACCTAATGGCAGTCAGCTACCTCTGGCGAGCCCATGGGGGCTGTGCGGCCCCCAAAGAAATGCCACCACACCATGACTGACCCACCGCCAAACCGGTCATGCTGGAGGATGTTGCAGGCAGCAGAACGTTCTCCACGGCGTCTCCAGACTGTCACGTCTGTCACATGTGCTCAGTGTGAACCTGCTTTCATCTGTGAAGAGCACAGGCGCCAGTGGCGAATTTGCCAATCTGTGTTCTCTGGCAAATGCCAAACGTCCTGCACGGTGTTGAGCTGTAAGCACAACCCCACCGTGTACGTCGGCCCTCATACCACCCTCATGGAATCTGTTTTCGACCGTTTGAGCAGACACAGCACATTTGGGCCTGCTGGAGGTCATTTTGCGAGCTCTGGCAGTGCTCCTCCTGCTCCTTCTTGCACAAAGGTGAGGTAGCGGTCCTGCTGCTGGGTTGTTGCCTCCTACGCCTCCTCCACTCTCCTGATGTACTGGCCTGTCTCCTGGTAGCGCCTCCATGCTCTGGACACTACGCTGACAGACACAGCAAACCTTCTTGCCAAGCTCCATTGAGTGCCATCCTGGATGACTGCACTACCTGAGCCACTTGTGTGGGTTGTAGACTCCGTCTCATGCTACCACAGAGTGAAAGCACCGCCAGCATTCAAAAGTGACCAAAACATCAGCCAGGAAGCATAGGAACTGAGAAGTGGTCTTGGTCACCACTCAGAACACTCTTTATTGGGGGTGTCTTGCTAATTGCTATAATTTCCACCTGTTGTCTATTCCATTTGCACAACAGCATGTGAAAATTTATTGTCAATCAGTGTTGCTTCCTAAGTGGACAGTTTGATTTCACAGAAGTGTGATTGACTTGGAGTTACATTGTGTTGTTTAAGTGTTCCCTTTATTTTTTTGAGCAGTGTACTTTAATAAATATCCATTCTTTAACGCTTACTGTGTGTGTACCTGTACTTGTCCTGGTTGTTATAGAGTTGTCAGTTGGATTTGGAATTCATTGTTTTTTATAAAAAATGTCATACTATGCATCCCCTGCCAAAACCAAAACATCTGCTGTGCAATGACAGGRTGCTCCTTCTCCGTTAACAAATYATGGCTCCTTTGGCATTGAAGAATGGACATTTTTACAAGTATCGATTGACAGCAACTCGATGAAGTTGGAGGTGCAGTCCTCCCYCTCTCATCCCCACTCAACTCCGTTGTACTTGTACATCGTGGAGTTGAGGAACCCGGCTAACGCGATTTCCATACCTGGCCTAGAGTGTGTTCTTACCTGGAGCTGTGAAACTGGTAATGCAAATACAAACATTTGTTTTTGTCCATACAATCTTCCTGAGCTGCTGAACCGGTCTTCACCGTATCCACCTAAGCATCACAGTATAGCATTTGTTTCTTCCTCCAAAAGCTTCAAACACCCTAACAAAGCTTTGTATTCCCGCTAACAGACCCCAAACCACCACCACAAATGCCTATACAGTCATTCAACCTTCGATGTTGGATCCGCCACTGCTCTTGAACTGTTTATGCTACAAACACCAAACCAACGTTGACATGTGCAGTCTGACTCAATTTAGATTGCTTCAACASAGCTTTTTGCTACCATTCATAGGCTATTTCATAAACTATAAAGCTTGTTGTCCTCATTCATTTCAATGATGGAACAACTGCCACAGAACATTCAGAATGTTCCAACAAAAACATTTTGAGGCCGTAAAAACACATTCGATCGATTATGCTACATTACCATATCGTCGTTGTCTGACAAAAACCTAATTTCCATTTTTGCWGAGTCAATATATATATTTTTTTAACTTTGTTTTATATGACACTTTCTGTATSTTTAACTAAACACATTCAGCGGTTCAAGGCCTGACCATCTTTTGGGATGTTACATTTCAGATGTACTAGACTTTTTAGATGAAACATTTAAACATCAGGACACTGGAATTCATCACWTCACTGATCATGTTGTTGACATGTATGACATGATTAAATAGCAATACCTGTGATTAAACATGGCGCACATCCCAAATTGCACCCTATTCCCTGATAGTGTACTACTTTTTGCTCTGGTCAAAAGTAGTGCTCTATGTAGGGAATACGGCGCCATTTGGGATGAACAATTGAGACCCCTCTATCCACTGTCAAACTGATAATAAGTCAGAGAGATAACTAACAAGATACAGCACGGTTCAAGCAAAGAATTTAACATACTCCAAACTTTTGTTCCCTCATGAAAATATTCCTGAATCACATTTTTTATTTAACTAGGCTAGTCAGTTAAGAACAAATTCTTATTTTCAATGACGACCTAAGAACAATCTGCCTTGTTCAGGGGCAGATCAACAGATTTTTACCTTGTCAGCTCGGGGATTCGATCTTGCAACCTTCCGCCCCATTTACATTGAGCATGATTATAATGAACGAACTACGCATTTTTTAAATAATAGCTGTAGCTGTAGGATGGTGTGATCCTAGCAATGAAATATAATTTATCTCAAGAAAAAAGGTGTGTTTCAAATATTGCCTACTGTCCTCATCTACCTGGTGGAATAGATACAGTAGGTTTGTCAACAGGCCGATGAAAGACATCCTATAACTTCACAAGCTTTTTAATAGACCAYATAGCTACCACTGACTTCACCAGATAAAACTCAGATAAAACTCAGCTTGATCTAGACTTAACCCTGATAGCAGGGGTGCGTCACAAACTGCCTATTCCCTATATAGTGCARAACTCAAACAGATAAAAAGGGGCCATTTGGGACAGAGAGGACAGTTTCCTGATTAACAGTAAAGAAGACAATCACAGATGGAAGTTCCAGTCATTTTTCAGCCATGTTTTGGATTGTATTGCCATGTAATGTGTGAACACAATATGGTACAGCACTTATACAGGTGATGACTACAATATACTCAGTGGACAGCAGATGGACGAGTGTTATTACTGTACAGCTTTTGTGAGGAAATATAAAGTCTGTATGGAAACATCAAACCATATACTATAAACCACCATTTCATATACTGTACACCAGGTCCATAAGTTTTTTTAAAAATGGAGACAATATTGATGTAGAAATGGGAGAAAWAAACAAGAACATACATCTGAATGGAATTAGTAGAGGTATTTTTATAAACATATATAAACTCTATTTGATTATTGGGATATATGTTATAAAGACATAACATAATAAACACGTGTAATAACATTATCTGTAGGATTAATCAGAGGGAGATTATCTATTGTAAATGAAAAAGTCGTACTTCCTGTACTCAAAATCATTGATAGAAAAAGGGGCAATATGGAATTGGTTCAAATCCATTTTTTAAACTTAAATTCATGATATATAGCCATTGATTCTTGACTGCTTGTTTTACAAATCCAGGATTGCCCCTTTAARCCATCATTTCTGTCATCAATAGTATACCACAGACTGTAGGTTTCTCACTTCGCTTTCATAAATCTACCTCTAATCTTCACCTGGTGCAAACAATGTAACTGGTCCAGATTCTTGATATCCTCTACATATGTAAACAGTTTACTGACCTTTCAAATGACGACCTCTGGAAGCTTTACATAACACTTTACAAAAGAGCAAAAACAGTTTGAAAAGAATGATTACATTTATGTGCAAAGTATAAGCTTAGAATAATTTCTCAAAGTATGATGAATTAAAAGTCACGCTACACAGCAACAATAGCATGAGGCTCTGTTGTGAATAATTAACACAACAAATCAACATAAAATAGACGTTCTATAAACAAATTGGCAAAACTAAATGAAACTAGATAAGCGTTCTTTTCCCCTTAGTATCATCATCACTAGTCTCTACTTGTCCCATCTCTAGTTTTTATATACAGTTCGTGTAGATTTCATATATCTGTTCATCCGTCTATCCATTCCTCTTGTTTCTTCCAAGCCCAGTGTGTCTCTCCATCTGTGTGTCCCATTTATACCAGAGACCTGACTGAGACCTGGGGCCGTACGTATCAAGCATCTCAGAGTAGGAGTGCTGATCTAAGATCAAGTCCTGCCTATCCATATAATCTGATTCATTATGATCTAAAAGGCAAAACTGATCTTGGATCAGTATTCGTACTCGGAGATGCTTGATACGGGCCCAGAGGACTGGGAGCTAATCACTCTAGCTCTCCTCCAGCCAGGAGGGCTTGTCTGACCCTGGGGGCTTTAACTTGACGTTGAACTGTCTCAGTGTCTGTTCCAACTGCTGCTGGTTCCCAGCGAAGTAGGCTGAGATAGCATTATGGAAGAGGAGCAGCTGCTTGTGCATCACCTTCACCTACACACACACACACAGAGAGAGAGCGAGAGAGAGAGATGTAGCATTATTGTAAATTAACATACCACCCAACTATCCAAATAACTAACTAACCCACCTTGTTCTCCTCCAGGAACTTGAGTTTGATGGTGACGTCTGAGCGCAGCCGTTCGTACTTGTCTCTCTGCACCTGGTACTGCTGCTGGGACACCTCTATACGCACCATGGTGGCAGCATCACGAGGACCCAGACTCAACTCCTCCAGGTCGGCCCTGTACGCATCAAACTCCAGCCTGGAAGAGAAAGAGGGGAGAAGAGGCAGCATAAAAAAATTGGCTTGGGAGGTATCCACATTTTTATACGTCATACCGTTCGTTCTTCTGCTATCCCGGGATTTATGGTTTACCGGCATAGCACACAAGGCGGAGCAAAAAACGCAAATAAAGCCTATTGGGGGTCTAGTACCAGAATGCTAACAACATTAGCACACGTAATAACAAAATCACATAGACACTGTTAGCTAAATGCTAACGTGCYAAAATAAACAAACTCAATTGCAAAGACAGGCAAATCCAGCTCAAAAACTTATAAAAGCATAGCTAGTAGCTACCAAATGTCCATTTCAGTGAGTGTGGACATWTACAAGCAAAAGTGAATGAAAGAAATTGTGCAACTAAACAAAGTAATGCATGCTTTACTCAGGGAAGAGCAGCATGTGTACACAAAGCAGAGGGGAGAAGAACAGAGGAGAAAAAAAACGACCGCTAGTAGGAAGCACAGGGAACAGATGTACAGATAAAGAGCTCTGGATGAGTTGACTTCTCAAATACGGCAGAAAGCCGATATAAGATATCTGATGGCAAAGATTTAGTAGTGAATTGCATACAAGAGTAACTTCATCACCTCCTGTGCACCGCACAACAGAGACTCCCCGATAGATATAGAACTCTATGAACTCCCCAGCCCCCGCTGTCTCCCACTGTGCTATTTACAAACAAACACGTGACTGAATGAACTGTTCTGGGGAACTACAGTATGTAAGTTCCGATCYCTGCAGCTGTACACAGCCCATCTGTAAATAGCCCATCCAACCAACTACCTACCTACCTCATCCCCATATTTGTTTTTCTGCTCTTTTGCACACCAGTATCTCTACTTGCACATCCTCATCTGCACATCMATCACTCGTGTTAATTGCTKAATTYTAATTACTTCACCACTATGGCCTGTTTAATGCCTTACCTCCGTACTTAATTTGCACACACTGTATACAGATTTTTCTATTGTGTTATTGACTGTACGTTTGTTTATATGTAACWCTGTGTTGTTGTTTMTGTKYCASTGCTTTGCTTTATCTTGGCCAGGTCGCAGTTGTAAATGAGAACTTGTTCTCAACTGGCCTACCTGGTTAAATAAAGGTGAAAAAAWAWAWATATAATAATAAAATAAGTCATGTAAAATAAGTTTACAGGTAAAATGAAGAACACAATTTGCTTCATCTCCTAACATATTGCACAAGTTGACTGCAGGTATTAACTTAAAAAGTAGCTTGAAATATTCAAATCTATTGAAAAACTTAAAAGAAGTTTTGACAGTATTGAAAAACCTTCCTGTGGCTTTTTCCAAATATCCCGGTATACACAGTATACCACCCAAGTCAATAAAACACCCGTATAACACCCTTGAACACTCAAACACAGTTTCACCTCTGCCAGGTCTGCATGGAACACATCAAACTCCAGCCTGACACACAGAACTATGTCATGTAGACAAACATACTCTATATTATGTCTCTGGCAATCATAGATATAGACTGTAAACCTCATTATAAAACTTGGCAGTATGATCATTTGAAACTATTGCATTATAAAGAGGTAACTACTATAGTGTCTCCAGGCCCTGCCCTTTCTAACCCTCCCATCTTTATTATTACCTTGCAGCCTCGTACAGTTTGATGGTCATCAGTGTGTCCTCCATGGTCTTGTTGACCAGTGTATTGATGCTGGACACAAAGAAGTTGATGGCACCAAGCAAAGCCTCCCCGTTCCTACACAACAACTTCTGGGTCTCCGCATTGTAGCCAAACTCATCCTGTGGACACACACACTTGTGTTTTATATACTGACTTTTCCTCTACATTAGGTATTTATGGATTGATTACAACTCAGTAAGGTAGCCTGGATTCCAAACTGAAACTGATAGGCTTGGTTTCCAACCAAAAATTACACCCGGGATTTTCAGGCAACATTTTTGGGGGCCAATTTCACACAGTGTGCCACCTGCAGCTGATTCCTGGCTGGGCTGCGGTCTACGGGTTCAGGGTTCAAATTCAGGGGTTATAAGTTACCCGAAGTTCAGGTGATTTCTGGCTGAGGTCTGCGAAGGTGTCCCCCAAGGCCTGCTGGGTCTGGACCATGTTGTAGAAGTGGCTGGTCAGGGCGGTGGTCAGTCTCAGGACAGACTCGTACTTCCTCTTGGTGTCCCTGAGCACYTCTATCTGGGCCTCCAGCTCCAGGTCCACCGTCCGAGAACCACGGCCGAACCGCTCCGAGAACATCTGCTTGGTACACTGGGGTAGAGGGAGAGATGTGATTAGGACAAAGGAGATAACAGAAAAGGAGATGAGAATATATCCTTGGCACACTGGGATAAAGATGACATGGAGATGTGTTCAGAATAGAACCYAACAGTTACTTGTTTTCCAAGGAGGAAATTATTCCCAGTCTTGTATGAAGACAAATGATCATACCKGTGCAGATGCAATCGACCCATAGAACACAGTGAAGATTCAATGAAGTATGGTTTCAACACATTTTCCCCAGGAGACAGGTTCTGTTCTGTACCTTGTAGGTGTTGATGCCCCACTTCTTAACGCTGTCTAGTTTCTCCACAGCCACACCACGGTTAGCCTCCTCSACTGACATGTTCTGGTTGCTGTTACTGTGGTGCATCCCCGACCCTGACACAAAGGATAATAAATAACCTGCTCACTCTCAGAGGATTCCTTAAAGTGGTTAGTTGTTGAGACCTAGTTGATAAAGTCTATAGTAAATAAGATGGGACTGTCCATCTCATTTACAATGAACGCTGTCACAAAACCAGCTTCAGTCAGTAGCGCTTTGATACACAGATTACACACAGAGGCTGATCAGTGCTTAGTTGGGCACTCTCCTCATCACTACTCCTCAAAGCGAACACCTGAAATATTCCTTTCATGCACCAAGTATGTCTTTGAGGCAAATGGTATGACAGTGATTGAGTGATCGGTTGAGAGGACAGCGAATGAAATGAATGAGTGAACAGAGTGAAGTGGGGTAAAGGACAGTTGTGCTGTATGGGTCCAGTGTAGGGCTGCAAAGTTCCAGTATTATTGCCAGGTAAAAAGCCGACATTTCCCAGAAACCATGGTTTCAGAATTCTGGATTTACTGCTTATAGTAATTCTGGAATTACCTTCCAATTCCAGAAATCTTCTGACCAGGATTTCTGYGAAACCTSYAWTTTTTCAACCCTWGTACAGTGGTACCTGTGAACGGCTGGTCGGTCTGGTTCTGGTTGGTTATCATTCTGGCTGCTGACTGGCTGGAGACCAGACCTACACCCTGTCCCCTGGACTCCATTCGCAGGTCTGGAATGAACATGGGGGAGGGGAGGGGGAGGATGGGGAGAGGACATGTGAGGAAATGTGATATATGATATATGAGATGGAGAGAGTAGATGAAGGTTGGTGAACGTGTTAAAAGGGTGAGAGGATGGTGAGTCATGCAGGTTTTCCATGTCGAAAAAACAACAGAATGAAAACACAGATGGAAAACAATATGAAAATATTCACAACATAAGTAGTGGTAATGTATGAAATGATGCACATGTCATGTGGTGAGTTAATGAACCGCAACATTCCATTAGTTAACCGCTTCATGCTACATTTGCATACATAGGATATGTCCAAAATGGCACCCTATTCCCTATTGGGGAGCCATAAGGCTCTGGTGAAAAGTAGTGCACTATGTAGGGAAGTTGTCATCATTAGAAACATTCACACAAACATAACATAGTAAATCAAACAGCTCTGCAATAAGTCAGTCAGGTTAGTAAACATAGCTAGCTTTTTTGTTAACATCCACCGACATGCATTCAGTATGCATTGGACAGTAGAGCAGCATTCCCTTCTTTCCCGTGACATCTGTAGAGGTACACATTGTTGTCGAAGAGAGGGACTTCAACTGTGTCTGGGGTTGAACAGCAACCCAGGCTACAGGCAAGGCTCATTCTCCCACAGAATTAAAGAGTGACTAATGAAAACACCCTTGAAAGTGTAAACAGGTGAAGAAAATAAAAGGTGGGGGGGAAACTGTTAAAGGTAGACTCAGCAATATGATGTAGATGCAGACAGTAAACAACATAGTGGGTCAATTTCCACAACAACTAAGAGTGTTGAAGCTCGAAGCTCAACTTCGCTGGTGTTCTTTGTGCCCAGGCTACCACACTGTGAACATTTAAAAATGTTTTAAAAAAACAAAAAAAGTGATAGACAACATTACAGATAAAACTAATAATTTTTCTGCAGGTGTGGGTAATAATTTGCGTGCAGGTGTGATTGGAAGCCCAAGGGCTTGAATGAAAACCAAACCACAAAAAACAATACATAAGAACAAAAATAAGAAAGGTTTGTTAAAATAGATAACAAAACCTACTAATTATAAATGTAGAAATGAAATGATCAGTAATCACTGTGTGAGAGCGAAGTTTTGCATCTTYCTCATCTCAATATCTGTGGTGCTGCTCGTGGCAACATCATTTTCGCTGAGTCTACCTTTAAAGAGGGAAGTATACAGTTATGTGGAAGGTGGCTGAGAGGTGCAAAGCCACCTGTGGGCTGAGATTCGGCTCCAGGGACAGGGGGGCTTCTCCTGTCCACATACTGAGGGTTGAAACGGATAGCAGGGCCTGGTGGATAGGGTTGGTTAAGATAGTCAGTAAGCGAGAGTAGGATGTAGATCTCAAAATCAAAATAGCTAATACAGTAGAGAGTCTCTGTTTGCTACTCATAGAGACTCCTGAAAGAACAGAAAGAAGGTTAGGTCAAAATAGAGTCACTGATGCAGAACAGCATGCTTCTGGCAAGGCCCTGATTATTATTATTTTTTTAAAGTTTGAATTCCATCAGGACAAACCCCATTGGGGCAGTTGAAAATGTAGTCTTCACCATTCTTAATGCTAACAAACCAAGCAAGCCTGGCTAAAGGGACTAGGCTATTCATTGATTCAATAAGGACTAAGTGGACATAATTAAGTGGACGTTCCAGTAATGCACTGCAGTGACAGCAGTAGGCAGCGCTAGAGAAAGCTGTCTGTACCTTTAATGGAGCTAGTGAACAAGTGAGAGCAGTAGAGCTGTGTGTACCTTTGATGGAGGAGGTGGGTATGATGCCCCCTGCAGGTCCTCCGTAGCCTCCAGACACGACGCTGGTCTCATTCAGGTTGGGACCAGACACCATCACCTGCTGCAGGTCCTAAGGTGAAGCCACAACACATCAATGGAATAGATATAACCTAACTCTAATCAGTCCCTCACGGATTTAGCAGAGATGTTTTGTGATATTTGCAGCCAAAAACACTTGATTTTGCTGTGCCAATTCTGACATTGTGCGTGGCAATGTGCATTGATTTTGTCCACTTTGTTGCGAAATTGAGCTTGGCGAGGAAAACGTTTGTTGACGTGTGGCTTGATCGAACCATATTATGTGGTAAATGTGTGGTGATTGGTTGAAATTACGAGCCCTCTTTTTGTACTGCAATGATTGGTCAGCTTTATACGATAATAATGCGTTGATGTTACTGTTTTATGCTGAAATAGTGCAGTGATTGGTCCAATTTGCAAGCCCTGCATAATATGTGGGGAATTTATGATTTTGCACCCAAAAAACTGTCTGAATCCTGAAGGGACTGACTAATGCATAATGATCCTGTTAAGTTTATTGTCAACCCGAAGAAGACCTTCCATATAGGCCTAATCTTTGTTGTACACAGACACTCACACACATGAAAATGGTTGATAAASGTTAATTGTGGTTAGTCTGAAAGTCTTCCATGTTAACGTGTACACTACATCTAAATCTAGAGTTCTCCTACAARGACGTGACACACTCTCTCTCATCCCTTCTACTGCATATCCCTACCTTCTCATCTAAGGTCCACTGAATCTTTGCAGCCTGCACAGAAGTGAGACATAATACAGTACAATAAAATACACTTACAAATAGTTGACGTAATGAGTGGTCACCACACACAGTATACATATAAATACTGTACGTAGTGACTGCATCCCAAATGGCACCCTATTCCCATAGTGCTGTARTTTTGACCAGAGCCCAATGGGCCATGGTCAAAAGTAGTGCACTATATAGAGAATATGGTGCTATTTGGGACATAACCATATGACCCACCTGCTCCAAACTGTCATCCTCGGCCAGGGTCTCTCCATTGCTGTTGATAGGAATCTCCATGGTAGCTGCCTTGCCCATAAAACTGTCTGCCATGGTGGTTGTCTGCAGGAGAGAGTGCGTTGGGAGAGAAACAGAGAAATGGGCGATGGAGAGAGAGATGGGGGTGAGAGAGCACGATCACCACACACTGAGCTTTCCACATTAATGATAGGAATGTTTGCAATGTAAATATGGGTAGAATATGACTAATTCAGCATAATATCAAGCCTAGCCAGCTGTGATATGTAAAAATGCAGTGTCCACATTCCTTAGCTAGCTGTCCACCGGTAACGTTACAGAGCTGAATGCAGCGATAACCTGCTCTCTCAACAAGCCATCACATTTCACAATACAACACATTACAAAAGCCATAGCTAGCTATTCGTGATCATTATTCGTGTTGTATCTAGTTATTTTGCTAGTCCCAGCAAAACGACACCTAGCTAGTTAGTTCCAACCTAGCAGCCCTAGCCAGCTGGCTAAACTGGTGGTMCTGCAGAAAATGATGATCTCAGTGAGTTAGCGTGATCTGCTAGCTAGCTAACGTTACCTGCTGTGTWGGTCCAGTCTCCCAAAATGTCAAATGTTGCTGCTTATTCTGCACGGTATTTCAWAAAATATTACTATTATAAACGGAATAACACCGTTACAATGTTTATTTTTCGTCTGTTGATGAACGCATGATTGTAGTCGTGATTCCGTTAGCATCCCCGGYTAGAACCGAGCACAGTATGCAGATAAAATCCCTAAAGCCCAGTTCCGCCCMCCCTCCTCTGGCCCTACACGTAATGTTACGTCAAGTCGCCACGTCGAACAGTTGACGACATCAACCCCTCCTCCCCTCCACCATTTAGTGATTTGGATTGTTTGGTTTGTGTGGAAAAACAAACATCACCACTTTAAAAGGAAGTTGTCTCTGCAACTAGGGCAGAWGGAGGTTTTGAGAACAAGACGTTGGTGGCAACTTAATTGTGGGGAGGACGGGCTCGTGGTAATGGCTGGACGCAGTGGAATGGTATCAATGGTATCAATGGTTTCTATGTGTTTGATGCCATTTCATTTGCGCCGTCCAGTCATTATTATGAGCCATCCTCCCTTAAGCAGCCTCCACTGGTTTTGAGTTATTTGATTTTGATTAAGTTGTTGAAAAAATGCATAGAATCTCCATAATCTTTATGGATCTTTATTTTTTAAGAAAATTGGGGGTTTACTATTTTTTGTTGTCTTGTAATTACAACATAACCAAACTGCCACTTAAATGATCAAAATGTTATCACCAAGCCATTGGGATGGAAATTATGTTTTGTGCATGACTTTTTGCCTCATAAAGCTATTCTGTTGAATAATGGTAATAGCACTATTAAAAACAACATTCTTTTTAATGAACTTCGGATAGAGAAAAATATCTTTGCAGGTGACATGTTTGATAGTGGTGGCCAAATGTTAAGTTATGAGGTATAAGAGTCAAAGCCTTTCCTGTTACACACAAATAATATCACTCTGTGATTGTCATATGTGTTATCAAGATACACTTAGAATAGAACCTAGTCTATTTATTAATGATATTGATATCAAAAGTCTCAAGTGTACAAATAAACATAAGATAATATTTTTTATAGCAGAGGAAAGATCACACCAAGAAGGAAATCCTTTTGGAATTCACAACTATCAATGGTGAAAGGCTTTGTCCCTTTAAATGTTGTATTTCTAATAAGATCTGAGAGGTGCACATAAAGATTTTTTCAAATATGTACCTCTCCAACACAATGGTGTCAAGGTTTACAGACATTGACTACAAGTGTACCTTCTGCAATGATGGACCTGGAACGSTGACACGTTTGTTTTGCAGTTGTTTATACACTATTAGATTTTGGAGAGATATGAAGGAGTACATACTAAGTAKAACTGGTCACACTATTGATATTGCATGATGTTATAACCTTTTTGACAGTACTCTGAACRCTTTGAAATGTATAACTAATGTCTTGATTTTGGTTGGTTGGTAATCTTAGATCCACAAAACCAACTTTTTTAAATCAACCCTCTGCGTTAAAGTGTTTTTGATAGACTTTATGTTTTTCATTGAGTCTGACTAAATAAGAAGACAAGCTTGTCTACAGTCCAATATTATAACAAATTATTTTTGGAATAAGTGTCATTGTCACCTTATCTTATGCTGTCATAACTAATGTTTCTGTGTTTGTTTTGTTTGTCTTTTATGTTCTTGTCAATACTTGAACTCAATGATGTCTCATTCTGTTATATATATATATAGTGGTGCAGCGGTCTCAGGCACTGAATCTCAGTGCTAGAGGTGTCACTACAGACCCTAGTTTGATTCCAGGCTGTATCACACCCGGCCGTGATTGGGAGTCCCATAGGGCGGCGCACAATTGGCCCAGCATCATCCAGGTTAGAGTTTGGCAGGGGTAGGCCGTCATTGTAAATAAMAATTTGTTCTTAACTGACTTGCCTAGTTAAATAAAATAAATAATAAATAATGTAGTGATGTGATACCAAGCTTTGCCAGAGGGTGTCACTGTATGCACGGGGAATACAGTGGACATGTGTATTTGTAAATCTGATACAGTCACAGATGTGAGGTTTACATGACTGGAGCATAGCCACAGAACCATCTTTGGCATAGCCTACTGTTGAAGGTTCTAGGTCATGAAATTTACAGATGTGAARAGAAGAAGSAGAAAGGTTTGAAGAAGCCTCTGGCTACTGTAGCTCAACCTGGAAAGGTACATGGAGGTGACATTAAAATGAATAACCAAGTTTGCAACTGTGTAAGAATCGGAATAATATAATATGCCATTTAGCAGACGTTTTTATCCAAAGCAAATTACAGTTCAACTAGCATATATATTCTTAAGTGTGTCCCCAGCTAGAATTGATCTCACAGTCCGGGAATTGGCATTGTAAGTGCCATGCTCTACCAGCTAAGTCACACTGGACAGGTCAGTAGCTTTGTAACACTGCAGGCCCTACACTACAGGCAAGACTGAGGGTTAGCAAACCTAATGATAGTCCAGTAGAAAGTCAATAACTTTCCCTAACAGGAAAAGGGTGTATGGCTGCTGGGGTTAAGACTGAATAATCTGACGTCTAGTAGTCTCTAAGACTACCTTTGAGTCAGGAGAGAAGCTGTTCAAAACATGTCAAAACCTTGACACAGTACCTTCATCAGAGAGCAAGGTCGCATCCCAAATGGCACCCTMTTCCATATATAGTGCACTTATTTTGACCAGGGCTCATAGCACTCTTGTCAAAAGGGAACAGGGTGCCATTTGGCACACAACCCAAGTAGAAGGAAGTTAATGCTGGAAGTSAAAAACTGGCTGTGTAGTCAGAGAAAGATAGTAGAGAAAGTGCCTACTTGCTGACAAGGGACAGATCCGCTTGTCTTTGATAGATCTTTGATACATCCCCTCAACAGTGTGATGGGAATATATCCACATAATTTTCCTRCCTCATGATGCTATCTATTTTGTGAAGTGCACTAAAACGGGGACTTTTTACTAGGATTAAATGTCAGGAATTGTGAAAAACTGAGTTTAAATGTATTTGGCTAAGGTGTATGTAAACTTCCAACTTTAATATTCTGTTTAAGCAAATGAGTGAGAACGAATCCATCAGATGAGAAATCTGAGCGACTGTAAAAAAAAAGTACACAAAGAAAGAGCACCTCAACGACCCCAGAACAAACCCCAGTCCCAGTCTAGTGGTCTACTACGTCGGTGAGCTTTATCAGGGTGTGAGCTTTATCAGGGTGTGAGCTTTATCAGGGTGTGAGCTTTATCAGGGTGTGAGTCCCAAATGGCACCCTATTCCCTACATAGTGCACTACTATTGCCCAGAGCCCAGTGGGACCTGGTCAAAAGAAGTGCACTACATAGGGAATAGGGTGGCATTTAGGAAATATGCTTCCCACTGTGAGTCAGTCTGTTCATGAATGTAGATGATACAGTTGGCCGGTGCTGGTGCCTGCCTCCTCCGGAACATGACCTCCTATCATCTCTATAACATCATAAAGCAACAGGCCACAGGACTGAAATGCATTAATATTAATTGAGAAGAGAAGCTTGGAATGCGGCCCAAATAGCATCCTATTCCCTATATAAGGGGTACTCAACTCTTACCKAACGTAGTCCGGAGCCTGCTGGTTTTCTGTTCTACCTGATAATTAATTGCACACACCTGTCCCAGTGCTAAATCAGTCCCTGATTAGAGGAAACAATGAAAGAATGCAGTGGAACTGGCTTCGAGGTCCAGAGTTGAGGTTGAAGGCTCTATATAGTGCACTACTTTTTACCAGAGCCCATAGGGGAATATCCCATAAAGGGAATAGGGTGCCATTTGTGATGCATAGGTCTCCTTTGTTCATGTGATATATCTCTTTTGTTAATACTCTCTCTCTGTGTAGCTCATCTTTCAAGGAAAACACCCAGCAGAGACTGTAAGCAGAGACCCTGATCAAGAGACATTGCAAACCTTTACATACCAGGTCCAGGATGTTTATCATTGGAGAAAACATGAGGCAGATAAGCTAAGGACCTAGAGACGCCATAGACTTCACATTGAATAAATACACTACTCATCAGCAATCAAGTGTTTAGATATGTAGAGCATTTACAGCAGGGGTATCCCAGGGGSWGCATTCGGTCTTCAACGAGGTCCGGAGGGCCGCACTGAAAATGTGTTATATTTCCTTGCCGTCAAAATATGCAAAAAGAGTAATTTATCTATCCATCGTTATTGGAATTGTCAATGCTCTCTGACTGTCTAGTGACAATTAGCGAGCTGGACAGTCAAGAAACTATGAATGTAGGTCCATTATAATTTCTACACAGGTTTTATTTGGTTTTAGTAATTTTAAAGTATATATAAATAAATATACAGTACCAGTCAAAAGTTTGGACACAGGGAAGACATCAAACCTATGAAATAACATATGGAATCAGGTAGTAACCAGAAAAGTGTGAAACAAATCAAAATATATTTTACATTTGAGATTATTCAAAGCAGCCACCCTTTGCCTTGATGACAGCTTTGAACACTCTTGGCATTCTCTCAACCAGCTTCATGGTGTGCCTTGTTAAAAGTTAATTTGTGGAATTTCTTTCCTTAATGCGTTTGAGCCTATCAGTTGTGTTGTGACAAGGTAGGGTTGGTATATAGAAGATAGCCCTATTTGGTAAAAGACCAAGTCCATATTATGACAAGAACAGCTCAAATAACAGCCCTGTATGCTCCCYAGTGGCGCAGCGGTCTAAGGCACTGCATCTCAGTGCTAGAGGTTTCACTACAGACACCCTTAGTGGGATTTGTTTTTCAACCCAAAAGACATCTCCAGGATGGGTAATATGCTGACCAGACSGCACGCACTGATGCATCTGCGTGCGCCACCACATGCATGGTGATTTTGTCCCCCCACACCAGACACGATTAGGACATGCAGTTTGAAATATCAAAACGAACTCTGAACCAATTATATTAATTTGGGGACAGGTTGATAAGCAAACCTTGATGGCAATTTAGCTAGCTAGCTTGCTGTTGCTAGCTAATCTGTACTGTGATATAAACATTGGGTTGTTATTTTACCTGAAATGCACAAGGTCCTCTACTCCGACAATTAATCCTCAGATAAAATGGTAAACCGAGTTTGTTTCTAGTAATCTCTCCTCCCAACTTTAAGGTGCATTACCACCACCAACTGGAGTGGAATGTAGACCTCAGTTCATCTATCTATGCTTCTAAAAACCAATGAGGAGATGGGAGAGGTGGGACTTGCAGCACGTCAAGCGTCACAAATAGAACCAAGTTCTGTTTTAGCGCCTGGCTAAAGCTAAGCTAAGCAGACGCTCATTGATGCGCGTGAGCAGTGTGGGTGCAATGACTGAATAACAGGTTTGTGTACATGTATTTTGCATGCAACGTGAGCGGTGTGGTCAGCATGTAAGGGCTATTTGACCAAGAAGGAGAGTGATGAAGTGCTGCATCAGATGACCTGGCCTCCACAATCACCCAATCTCAACCCAATTGAGATGGTTTGGGATGAGTTCAGGGCAGATGGGGCATCTGTTTACTTTGGCATTTTAATTTTTTATTTAACCTTTATTTAACCAGGTAGGCTAGTTGAGAACAAGTTCTCATTTACAGCTGTGACCTGGCCAAGATAAAGCTAAGCAGTGTGACACAAACAACAACACAGAGCTACACATGGAATAAACAAACATACAGTCAATAATACAATAGAGAAAGTCTATATACAGTGTGTGCAAATGAGGTAGGATAAGGGGGGGTGAGGCAATAAATAGGCCATAGTGGCGAAATTATTACAGTATGGCAAATTAAACACTGGGGTGATAGATGTGCAGAAGCTGAGTGTGCAAGTAGCGGTACTGGGGTGCGAAGAAGCTAAATAAATAAAATAAATAACAATATGGTGATGAGGTAGTTGGATGGGCTATTTACAGATGGGCTATGTACAGGTGCAGTGATCTGTGAGCTGCTCTGACAGCTGGTGCTGAAAAATAGTCAGGGAGATATGAGTCTCCAGCTTCAGTGATTTTTCCAGTCATTGGCAGCAGAGAACTGGAAGGAAAGGCAGCCGAAGAAGGAATTGACTTTGGGGGTGACCAGTGAAATACACCTGCTGGAGCGCGTGCTGCGGGTGGGTGCTGCTATGGTGACCAGTTGGAGCTGAGATAAGGCGGGGCTTTACCTAGCAACGACTTATAGATGACCTGGAGCCAGTGGGTTTGGCGACAGATATGAAGAGAGGGCCAGCCAAACGAGACCATACAGGTCGCAGTGGTGGGTAGTATATGGGGCTTTGGTGACAAAACGGATGGCACTGTGATAGACTTCATCCAATTTGCCAAGTAGAGTGTTGGAGGCTATTTTGTAAATGACATCGCCGAAGTCAAGGATCGATAGGATAGTCAGTTTTACTAGGATATGTTTGGCAGCATGAGTGAAGGATGCTTTGTTGCGAAATAGGAAGCCGATTCTAGATTTATTTTGGATCGGAGATGCTTAATGTGAGTGTAGAAGGAGAGTTTTGAGTCTAACCAGACACCTAGGTATTTGTAGTTGTCCACATATTCTAAGTCAGAACCGTCCAGAGTAGTGATGCTGGACGGGTGGGCAGGTGTGGGCAGCGATCGGTTGAAGAGCATGCATTTCGTTTTGCTTGCATTTAAGAGCAGTTGGAGGCCACGGAAGGAGAGTTGAATGGCATTGAAGCTCGTCTGGAGGTTAGTTAACACAGTGTCCAAAGAAGGGCCAGAAGTATACAGAATGGTGTCGTCTGCGTAGAGGTGGATCAGAGAAACACTAGCAGCAAGAGCGACATCATTGATGTATACAGAGAAAAGAGTTGGCCCGAGAATTGAACCCTGTGGCACCCCCATAGAGACTGCCAGAGGTCCGGACAACAGGCCCTTCGATTTGACACACAGAACTCTGTCAGAGAAGTAGTTGGTGTACCAGGCTAGGCAGTCATTTGAGAAACCAAGGCTGTTGAGTCTGTCAATCACCATATTCTTATCGGCAGAGTCGAAAGCCTTGGCCAGGTCGATGAATACAGCTGCACAGTATTGTCTCTTATTGATGCCAGTTATGATATCGTTTAGGACCTTGGCTGAGGTGCACCCATGACCAGCTTGGAAACCAGATTGCATAGCGGAGAAGGTACGATGGGATTCGAAATGGTCGGTGATCTGTTTGTTAACTTGGCTTTCGAAGACCTTAGAAAGGCAGGGTAGGATTGATATAGGTCTGTAGCAGTTCGGGTCTAGAGTGTCTCCCCCTTTGAAGAGGGGGATGACCGCGGCAGCTTTCCAATCTTTGTAGTAATATGGGGTTGCAACAATTTCGGCAGATAATTTTAGGAAGAGAGGYTCCAGATTGTCTAGCCCGGCTGATATGTAGGGGTCCATATTTTGCAGCTCTTTCAGAACATCAGCTATCTGGATTTGGGTGAAGGAGAAATGGGAGAGGCTTGGGCAAGTTGCAGTGAGGGGTGCAGGGCTGTTGACCGGGGTCGTGGTAGCCAGGTGGAAAGCATGGCCAGCCATAGAAAAATGCTTATTGAAATTRTCAATTATCGCGGATTAATCAGTGGTGACAYTGTTTCCTAGCCTCAGTGCAGTGGGCAGCTGGGAGGAAGTGCTCTTATTCTCCATGGACTTTACAGTGTCCCAGAACTGTTTGGAGTTAGTGCTACAGGATGCAAATTTCTCTTTGAAAAAGCTAGCCTTTGCTTTCCTAACTGCCTGTGTATATTGGTTCCTAACTTCCCTGAAAAGTTGRATATCGCGGGGGCTATTCGATGGTGATGCAGTACGCCACAGGATGTTTTTGTGCTGGTCAAGGGCTGGAGTYAACCAATATATCTGTTCCTGGTTCAAAATGTTTATATTGGGGCATGCTTATTTAAGATGGTAAGGAAAGCACTTTTAAAGAACAACCAGGCATCCTCTACTGACGGAATGAGGTCAATATCCTTCCAGGATACCCGGGACAGGTCGATTAGAAAGGCCTGCTCGCTGAAGTGTTTTAGGGAGCATTTGACAGTGATGAGAGGTGGTCGCTTGACAGCAGACCCTTTACGGATGCAGGCAATGAGGCAATGATCGCTGAGATCCTGGTTGAAGACAGCAGAGGTGTATTTGGAGGGCAGGTTGGTTAGGATGATATCTATGAGGGTGCCCGTGTTTACGGATTTGGTGTTGTACCTGGTGGGTTCATTGATAATTTGTGTGAGATTGAGAGCATCAAGCTTAGATTGTAGGAAGGCCGGGGTGTTAAGCATGTCCCAGTTTAGGTCACCTAGCAGCACGAGCTCTGAAGATAGATGGGGGGCAATCAATTCGCATATGGTGTCCAGGGCACAGCTGGGGGCAGAAGGTGGTCTATAGCNGCAATGAGGCAATGATCGCTGAGATCCTGGTTGAAGACAGCAGAGGTGTATTTGGAGGGCAGGTTGGTTAGGATGATATCTATGAGGGTGCCCGTGTTTACGGATTTGGTGTTGTACCTGGTGGGTTCATTGATAATTTGTGTGAGATTGAGAGCATCAAGCTTAGATTGTAGGAAGGCCGGGGTGTTAAGCATGTCCCAGTTTAGGTCACCTAGCAGCACGAGCTCTGAAGATAGATGGGGGGCAATCAATTCGCATATGGTGTCCAGGGCACAGCTGGGGGCAGAAGGTGGTCTATAGCAAGCGYCAACGGTAAGAGACTTGTTTCTGGAGAGGTGTATTTTTAAAAGTAGAKGCTCAAWTTGTTTGGGCACAGACCTGGATAGTAACACAGAACTCTGCAGGCTTTCCCTGCAGTATATTGCAACTCCAGCCCCTTTGGCAGTTCTATCTTGTCGGAAAATGATATAGTTAGGGATGGAAATGTCAGGGTTTTTGGTGGTCGTCAGGATTCAGACACGGCTAGGACAGGATTCAGACACGGCTAGGACATCCGGGTTGGTGGAGTGTGCTAGGGCGGTGAATAAAACAAACTTAGGGAGGAGGCTTCTAATGTTAACATGCATGAAACCAAGGCTTTTACGGCTACAGAAGTCAACAAATGAGAGCGCCTGGGTAATGGGAGTGGAGCTAGGCACTGCAGGGCCTGGATTAACCTCCACATCACCAAGGCTAAAAGAACTGGTCGTCTAGTACGTTCAGAACAGAGAGTAAAAGGAGCAGATATCTGGGCACGGTAGAATAGATTCAAGGCATAATATACAGACAAGGGTATGGTAGGATGTGAATACAGTGGGGGTAAACCTGTGCATAGAGTGACGATGAAAGAGATATTGTCTCTAGAAATATCATTTAAACCAGGTGATGTCACCGCATGTGTGGGAGGTGGAACTAAAGTGTTAACTAAGGCGTATTGAGCGAAGCTAGAGGCTCTACAGTGAAATAAGGCAATAATTACTAACCAAAACAGCAATGGACAAGGCATATTGACGTTAGGGAGAGGCATGCGTAGCCGAGTGATCATATGAATCCAGTGAGTGGCTTCAGGCAGCTAGCGGGCCGGGGCTAGCAAGCTAGCAGAAGGACCTTTGAGGGACGTCGCGACAGAAGAAAGTCTGTTGTGGCCCCCTCGTGCTGTTACGTCGGCAGACGGATCAGCAGGGCTCCGTGTCGTAAACCAGGCCAATTGGCAAAATAGGTATAGTGGCCAAAGAATTTGTCCGATGGGCCTCTTAAGCTAACAGTCCGATGTGCTCTAGACAGCTAGCGGGCCGCGGCTAGCAGGCCAGCAGGTGGAAATTCAGGGGACGTCGCGACAGAGGAGCCAGTTGAAAAATCCCCCTCGGGCAGAATTACGTCGGTAGTCTGGTCCAATTGGCAAAATAGGTATTGTAGCCCAAAGAGTGGCTGATGGGCCTCTTCGGCTAGCCGGGAGATGGGCCTAGCAGATGGGCTTAGCAATGGCTAACTAACTACTAGCTAGTAGCCAGTTAGCTGGCTAGCTTTTGATGGGGGTTCCAGTTCTTAAGTATAAAAAATAGCAGATCTGTACCACATTGGGTGAGGCGGGTTGCAGGAGAGTATATTCTGTCCGTAGATGGAAAGTGATATTAAAATATATACGAGGTATATACGGGAAAAAAAAGGAAAAARYATATTTACACGGGACAGGACGGGACAAGACGAAACACACGTCCGACTGCTACGCCATCTTGGAACCAACATTAATATGTGTCACATATCAGCTCGCAAACAATGTAAAAAAATATATATATATTGAGTTAATAAAGACACATACAAACATGGTCTCTTTTTTTCTTTCTTGAGTAAGGCAGCTCCAAAATGCAGGTGTTTCAGTCTAGCTCAGTGCTTTCTGTGGTGGAGGGGCAGCCAGCGGAAAATACAGAGCGTACGGGTTGGTAATCTTCTCTAGTTGCGCCGTGATTGGCTCAGTGTTCTGTCACTCATGGGGACACTACGTCATCGCAAAATCTACAGGGAGAGCTAGAAAGTTCAAGCCTCCTTGAGTGCTGCTATAAATTTACATTAGAAGTGCCAATCCAAGAAGGCTCAAGGTCATTGGCCACAGATAAAATTACGTCAAATCACGTTATATGTACCGTAGCTTTGATTGGACTGATCATGTCAAATCAAATGTTATTTGTCACATGCGCCGAATACAACAGGTATAGGTAGACCTTACAGTGAAATACTTACTTACARGCCCTTAACCAACAATGCAGTTTTAAGAAAATCCCTAAAAAAGTAATAGATAAGAATAACAAATATTTAAAGAGCAGCAGTAAATAACAATAGTGGGGCTATACACAGGGGGTACCGGTACAGAGTCAATGTGTCAATGTGCGGGGGTGTCGAGGTAATTATGTACATGTAGGTAGAGTTATTAAAGTGGCTATGCATAGATAATAACAGAGGGTAGCAGCAGCAGGGAGGAGGGGGGGGGGCAATGCAACCCATCAAATGGGTATCCATTCAGGAGTCTTATGGCTTGGAGGTAGAAACTGTTTAGAAGCCTCTTGGACCTAGACTTGGCACTCCTGTACTACTTGCCATGCGGTAGCAGAGAGAACAATCTATGATTAGGGTGGCTGGAGTCTTTTACCATTTTTAGGGCCTTCCTCTGACACCGCCTGGTAAAGAGATCCTGGATGGCAGGAAGCTTGGCCCCGGTGATGTACTGGGCCGTATGCACTACCCTCTGTAGTGCCTTGCGGTCGGAGACCGAGCAGTTGCCATACCAGYCAGTGATGCAACCCGTCAGGATGCTCTKTATGGTGCAGCTGTAYAACCTTTTGAGGATCTGAGGACCCATGCCAAATKTTTTCAGTCTCCTGAGGGGGAATAGGTTTTGTCGTGCCCTCTTCATGACTGTCTTGGTGTGCTTGGACCATGTTAGTTTGTTGGTGATGTGGACGCCAAGGAACTTGAAGCTATCAACCTGCTCCACTACAGCCCTGTCGGTGAGAATGGGGGCGTGCTCGGTCATCCTTTTCCTGTAGTCCACAATCATCTCCTGTCAACATCATACTTTCAAAATCTTACCTAGCAAGCTAGACAAGCAGTCATTATCATGAATCACAAAATCTTACCTAGCAAGCTAGACAAGCAGTCATTATCATGAANCAAAATCTTACCTAGCAAGCTAGACAAGCAGTCATTATCATGAATCACAAAATCTTACCTAGCAAGCTAGACAAGCAGTCATTATCATGAACAAAATCTTTTTCAATCCTTGTCATATGAAGAGAAATTATAGATAAAAAAGTATCGGTGCTCATCGGCCATAAACATTACACAACAAGTTGCAAATCGCAAATTCAACAATGAGTGGTTTGGAAGGAATCAGTGGCTAACTGCAGGTGTTGACAAGCAATCYCTATTTTGCTTCCCRTGCCTGTATGAGGGCACAGGGCGAGACCCAGATGCAGACACGGGATGCAGATGGTTCGAGTCTCTGATATTTATTAGTATCCAAGTGGCAGGCAAGAGTATGGTCGTGGACAGGCAAAAAGATCATGACAAGGTGAGAGTCCAGGAGGTACAGAGTGGCAGGCATGCTCGAGGTCAGGGCAGGCAGTATAGTCAGGCAGGCGGGTTCAGAGTCAAGGCAGGCAAGGGTCAAACCCAGGAGGACTAGCAAAAACAGAGAAAAGGAAAAAGCAGGAGCACGGAGTAACACGCTGGTTGACTTGACAAAACAAGACGAACTGGCACAGACAGACAGAAAACACAGGTATAAGTACCCAGGGGATAATGGGGAAGAGGGGTGACACCTGGAGGGGGTGGAGACAAGCACAAGGACAGGTGAAACAGATCAGGGTGTGACAGCCTGCTATTCAGTGGAGAGGGTGTGTGGTCTGGGATTAAGGGTCTCTTTTGCAAGCTTAAAAGGATAAACATTCACACGCAATACCATGGGTCAGAAAAGGTGGAATACATTGGCCATGCTGTCAATCCAGCATGACTTCTGCCACGTTCAAAACAACTGGAAACTCGGAACTGGGAAATCTCCGACTTCAGTGAGTTCAAGACAACTGGGAACTCTGAAAACAACTGGATCCGACTGGGAGAATACGTTTTGAACGGTCATCCAACTCGGAATTGCAAGTTGGGAACTCGGGCCTCTGTCTAGAGCTCCAACCTGAKGATCACTGACTTCAGGATTTGACCTTGTTCTTTTCCCCCCGAGTTCCCAATTGTCTTGAAAGCACCATAAATCCAGAGAATGGCACACTTTGATGACAAAGTTTCATGACAAAATTTMCCCCCAAGAAGGTCCGCCGCACCACCTTCCTGTTCAGGTGAGCACAGCACAATGGTGAGTCCAAAAATGTATTGTACTGTATACTGCATAAATTATGTAACATACCAGGGAGATATGTATACTGTAGCTAATAAATACTAATGTATGTTGTGTAGTAAGCTGTTAGTAGCCCATGTGCCTACCCTAATAAATGGTCTTTCCCCCTCATAACTTAGACCTACTGTTATGACTTGGTGGTGCACATGTAGCATATAGCCTGTTTTAGAGAAATGTCATCATCAAATATTGTAAGAGCTTTCATTGTCTGCTTTATAGCCACCTTTATTTTTCCTACGGTTCTGACTTGGGGTACAGGTAGAATACTGTAAGAAGGCCCATGTTCTGAATTCTGTCGCTGTACATTTCTGTGCTGAACAAATAGTTATATTGACTACGTCCATCTTAGCTCGCTCGTTAATGTCTTAATTGAAATTACAGATTGCCTCTTATTTGCTCATCAATCCCTTATGCCGTAGTTTGTACATCTCATTGTCAGTAGAAATCATTTGTTTAAGCAAGAGTCAAGTCAGCCATATCAGCTATGTTTTTAAAAAAGGCAGTAAATGAGGCTGAATGAACTGTTTCGCTGCCAGACAAGGCTCCGCTGATAGCCAGGTGTAGCAGTGGTAAGGATTCACTCCATGGTGCTGAAAAGAAAGCTCTGTTGTTAGAACAGCTTTAAGTAGGCCCTAACAGTTTGTGGACACCGTTTGTCACTGTTATAGTACAATTCATGTATTGTTTAGTGTTGTATTGTGTTGTGTAATGACTTTCTTGGCACGCATWAAAAAAAAAGTTTGCCCCACCAAGATTTACATGCTAAAATCGCCACTGATAATACTGAACAAAAATATAAATGCAACATGTAAAGTGTTGTTCCCATGTTTCAAGAGCTGAATTAAAATTTCCCACAAATGTTCTATGTGCACAAAAAGCTTATTTCTCTAAAATGTTGTACACAAATCTGTTTACATCCCTGTTAGTGAGCATTTCTCATTTGCCAAGATAATCCATCCATATCAAGAAGTTGATTAAACAGCATAATCATTACACAGGTGCACCTTGTGCTGGGAACAATAAAAGGCCACTCTAAAATGTGCAGTTTTGTCACACAACACAATGCCACAGATGTCTCAAGTTTTGAGGGAGCGTGCAATTGGCATGGAATGTCCACCAGAGCTGTTGCCAGATAATTTAAAATGAATTTCTCTACCATAAGCAGCCTCCAACGTTGTTTTAGAGAATTTGGAAGTACATCCAACAGGCTTCACAACCGTAGACCACGTGTAACCACGCCAGCCCAGGACCTCCACATCCGGCTTCTTCACCTGCGGGATCGTCTGAGACCAGCCACCCAGACAGCTGATGAAACTGCGGAGTATTTCTGTCTGTAATAAAGCAATTTTGTGGTGAAATATTAATACTGATTGGCCTGGTCTGGCTTCCCAGTGGGTGGGTCTATGCTCTCCCAGGCCCACCCATGGCTGCTACCCTGCCCATAGATTACGGCCTAATTTATTTATTTCAATTGACAGATTTCTTTATATGAACTGTAACTCAGTAAAATTGTTTAAATTGTTGCATGTTGCGTTCATATTTTTGTTCAGTATATATATATATATCTATATATATTTTACTCAAATATACGGGCCGGATCCGGCCCGTGGGCCGTATGTTTGACACCCCCTTTACAGTATATACAACGCTACTACAAACAGATACCCAGGAGACTAAGGGGAGTGTCTGAAATAAAGGCCTGTGAAAGAATTCCTCAAGCTGTTTTGAACCTGGATGTTAAAATCATTTCACATGTTGCGTGTTTGGAAGAGTTTGGAGGGTCCGGCTGCCTGCGAGCCAGTAGTTCCGTCTATGTTAGCCAGTGAAAAATGCATGTAGTATGTTTTTACTTAGCGTTTGAAGAGAGTGACAGACTCAACATCCTCTAACCCGTAACCCTTGACCTCAAGCATTATTCATGGGCCACAAAGAAGTGCGCTTGCGGGGCTCACTGGTCGTCTGCTCATGGACTCGCTGCTCTGAATTTATAAACCAGTTGTTTTGCTTTCTCCAAGCGGAAGAGATGGAAATCAGGACAAGAGCTACCTGCCTGGTTTGAGTTGCACAAGACCAGAGGACACTTGAAATGCTCAGCTGTACTGGTATGCCACTGTAAAACCCAGAACTTCAGAGCAAAATACAGTACCTTTCTGTTATGATCATGTGTTGTGTTATAACAATGTTAATACAGTGGCTGAGTTTATAAGGAAGTGTATAGGAGATGTAGTACCCACTGTGACTATTAAAACCTACCCTAACCAGAAACCATGGATAGAGGATACCATTTGCGCAAAACTGAAAGCGCGAACCACCGCATTTAACAATGGCAAGGCGACTGGTAATATGGCCGCAGTGGAGAAGGTGGAGAAGGTGGAGAAGGTGGAAAGCTTCAAGTTCCTTGGCATACACATCACTGACACACTGAAATTGACCACCCACACAGACAGTGTGGTGAAGAAGGCGCAACAGAGCCTCTTCAACCTCAGGAGGCTTGTCACCTAAAACCCTCACACATTTTTACAGATGCACAATTGAAAGCATCCTGTTGTGCTGTATCACCGCCTGGTACAGCAACTGCAGGACCCGCCGCTAACTGCAAGGCTCCAGAGGGTGTGCGGTCTGCCCAACACATTACCGGGGCAAACTACCGGCCCTCCAGGACACCTACAGAATCGATGTCACAGGATCGCCAAGGACATCAACCACCCGAGCCACTGCCTGTTTACCCCGCTATCATCCAGAAGGCGAAGTCAGTACAGGTGCATCAAAGCTGGGACCGAGAGACTGAAAAATAGCTTCTATCTCAAGGCCATCAGACTGTTAAACAGCCATCACTAGCACATTAGAGCTTGATGCCTTAAGGCATAGACTAGGAATCACTGGCCACTTTAAGGAATGGAACACTAGTCACTTTAATAATTTTACATATCTGGCATTACTCATCTCATATGTACAGTGGGGCAAAAAAGTATTTAGTCAGCCACCAATTGTGCAAGTTCTCCACTTAAAAAGATGAGAGAGGCCTGTAATTTCATCATAGGTACACTTCAACTTGAGAGACAAAAAGAGAGAAAAATCCAGAAAATCACATTGGAGATTTTAATGAATTTATTTGCAAAATATGGTGGAAAATAAGTATTTGGTCACCTACAAACAAGCAACATTTCTGGCTCTCAACGACCTGTAACTTTTTACTTAAGCTCCTCTGTCCTCCACTCGTTACCTGTATTAATGGCACCTGTTTGAACTTGTTATCAGTATAAAGACACCTGTCCACAACCAAACAGTCACACTCCAAACTCCTACTAGGCCAAGACCAAAGAGCTGTCAAAGGACACCAGAAACAAAATTGTAGACCTGCACCAGGCTGGGAAGACTGAATCTGCAATAGGTAAGCAGCTTGGTTTGAAGAAATCAACTGTGGGAGCAATTATTAGGAAATGGAAGACTACAAGACCCTGATAATCTCCCTCGATCTGGGCCACGCAAGATCTCACCCCGTGGGGTCAAAATGATCACAAGAACGGTGAGCAAAATCCCAGAACCACACGGTGGACCTAGTGAATGACCTGCAGAGAGCTGGGACCAAAAGTAACAAGCCTACCATCAGTAACACACTACGCCGCCAGGGACTCAAATCCTGCAGTGCCAGACGTGTCCCCCTGCTTAGCCAGTACATGTCCAGGCCCGTCTGAAGTTTGCTAGAGAGCATTTGGATGATCCAGAAGAAGTTGGGAGAATGTCATATGGTCAGAGAAACCAAAATAGAACTTTTTGTAAACTCAACTCGTCGTGTTTGGAGGACAAAGATGCTGAGTTGCATCAAAGAACACCATACCTACTGTGAGAGCATGGGGTGGAAACATCATGCTTGGGGCTGTTTTCTGCAAAGGGACCAGGACGACTGATCCGTGTAAAGAAAGACTGAATGGGCCATGTATCGTGAGATTTTGAGTGAAAACCCCTTCCACAGCAAGGCATTGAAGATGAAACGTGGCTAAAGGTCTTTCAGCATGACAATGATCCCAAACACACCGCCCGGGCAACGAAGGAGTGGCTTCGTAAGAAGCATTTCAAGGTACTGGAGTGGCCTAGCCAGTCTCCAGATCTCAACCCCATAGAAAATCTTTGGAGGGAGTTGAAAGTCCGTGTTACTTATTTTCCACCATAATTTGCAAATAAATTCATTAAATAAATTCATTAAATAAATTCATTTCTTCTCATTTTGTCTGTCATAGTTGAAGTGTACCTATGATGAAAATTACAGGCCTCTCACATATTTTTAAGTGGGAGAACTTGCACAATTGGTGGCTGACTAAATACTTTTTTGCCCCACTGTATATACCGTATTCTAAACTATTCTACAGTATCTTAGCCACATAATGTTTACATATCTGGCATTACTCATCGCATGTGTATACACGGTTTTCTGTACTATTCTACAGTATCTCATTCACTTAATAATACTTACATATCTTGCATTACTCATCTCATGTGTATATACGGTTTTCTGTACTATTCTACAGTATCTCATTCACTTAATAATACTTACATATCTTGCATTACTCATCTCATATGTATATACTGTTTTTAGTCCGTTCCGCTCTGACATCGCTCGTCCATATATATATATATTTACAGTATATATATATAGTCTTAATTAATTCCTAAATAGAGTTGTGTGTATTGGGTATATGTTGTGTAATTTGTTAGATATTACTTGTTAGATATTACTTGTTAGATATCACTGCACTGTCTGAGCTAGAAGCACAAGCATTTTGCTACACCCCCAATAACAACTGCTAATCAKGTGTATGTGACCAATAAAATTTGATTTGATTTTAATAACATTGCATGAGAAAGTTGATCAAGAGTATTGTATCCAGGCCAATAACCATTATTATTGAACTACTTCCGTATTAAAGTTATTTCACATATATGCAAATAAAACCAAGGACAACAGAGCACAAGTGATTTAATCCTGTATATTTCAATGGCTGTGTTGAAGAAAAACTCCACCCAAAAACTATCTTTCGGAATTTGTTTCATTAGTCGAGTTTTCATATACTGTAGTCCCAATTGTTTTTGCATGTCAGCAATCAAGCTTTCAAGATATGTAACTTTCAAAATACAGAAATCTAGCCTGTATGATGCATTTTGCATCATATGATGATGCATTTTGCATCATTATGATGCTGCAGTTTTTGCCATCTACAGACAGTATGATACACTCAATTAGTATTTGGTAGCATTGCCTTTAAATATGTTTAACTTGGGTCAAAATGTTCAGGTAACCTTCCACAAGCTTTCCCACAAATAAGTTGGTGAATTGTGCCCATTTCCTCCTGACAGAGCTGGTGTGACTGAGTCAGGTTTGTAGGCCTCCTTGCTCACACACGCTTTTTCAGCTCTGCCCACAAATTTTCTATAGGATTGAGTCAGGGCTTTGTGATGGCCACTCCAATACCTGACTTTGTTGTCCTTAAGCCGATTTTGCCACAACTTTGAGTATGCTTTGGGTCATTGTCCATTTGGAAGACCCATTGCAACCAAGCTTTAACTTCCTGACTGATGTCTTGAGATGTTCTTCAATATTATCCACATCATTTTCCTTCTCATGAAGCCATCTATTTTGTGAAGTGCACCTGTCCCTCCTGCAGCAAAGCCACCCCCACAGATGCTGCCACCCCCGTGCTTCACGGTTGGGATGGTGTTCTTCGGCTTGCAAGTCTCCCCCTTTTTCCTCCAAACATAACTATGGTCATTATGGCCAAACAGTTCTATTTTTGTTTCATCAGACCAGAGGACATTCTCCAAAAAGTATGATCTTGTCCACATTGCAGTTGCAAACCTAGTCTGGCTTTTTATGGCGGTTTTCGATGCAGTGGCCTTCTTCCTTGCTGAGTGGCCTTTCAAGTTGATGTCGAATAGGACTAATTACTGCTGATATAGATACTTTTGTACCCGTTTCTCCAGCATTCTTCACAAGGTACTTTGCTGTTGTTCTGGATGATTGTACTTTTCACACTATTGTTTTGTACAGATTTGAACGTGGTAACTTCAGTATTTGGAAATTGCTTTCAAGGCATGAACCAGACTTTCGAGGTCTTACAATTTTTTTCTGAGGTCTTGAGCTGATTTCTTCTGGATTTTCCCGGATGTCAAAGCAAAGAGCACTGGTTTGAAGGTAGGCCTTGAAATACATCCACAGCACCTCCAATTGCACTTAAAGGATGCCAATAGCCTATAAAGCTTCTAATCCATGACATAATTTTCTGGAATTTTCCAAGCTTATTGAAGGCACAGATCCAACTTAGTCTGACCCACTGGAATTTCGATATAGATTAATTTAACTTATAATTCACTATCTGTAAACAATTGTTGGAAAAATGACTTGTGTCATGTACAAATAGATGTCCTAACCGACTTGCCAGAACTGTAGTTTGTTAACAAGAAATTTGTGGAGTGGTTGAAAAATGAGTTTTAATCACTCCAACCTAGTGTATGTAAACTTCCCACTTCAGCTTATTATTTWAAAATTGATTGCTGACATGCAAAACATTTTGGGACTATATCAACCAGTGGAGGCTGCTGGAAACCATGTGTTTGATGTTGTTGATACCATTCCACTTACGCGCTCCAGCTATTACCACGTGCCCGTCCTCCCCAATTAAGGTGCCACCAACCTCCTGTGGTATCAAKAATGGACTAATGAAATAAATACCAAAATAAGGTTTTTGGGTGGAGATTTACTTTAATCACATTTCATGATAATGTTTATTATGAGTAAATACTGTACAGCCCTGGTTGTTAAAGGATTTATTAATTTAATTGAGCTAATGCTTATATTGCCAGGGTGAGAACACAATCTCCATGTAAAAGTCAACAGTCAGAACACCTCAATGTTCTCCCTAGATGATTGTATTGTAAATACTGTATCAAGCTCTGTGGCTCTGAGGCGAACCCAGTACACAAAAAGCCACACACAGGAGAAAAGTGAGTTTACTGGCAGCCATTAACAGAGAACAAGGTCTTGTTAAAGTTAAATACTTCATATATGGCGCCCTGGCGAGGGCCAATGTCACGGAGCTGAGGGAGCCACTGCCTGCATGCGTGTGAGGGGAGCATGAGACCTCCTCGACCACCACCCTCCCCTCCCTGTCCTCCTACCGCCTGCCATTTTAGTGAAGGGTTCATCTTGTTTTAATGATCATTAAGCTCGCTTCCAGATGTTGGCAGGCGACCCGTCCTGACACAGACCTCTGTGTTCCTACTGCAGCAATCAGAGAACCGGAGAGAGAGAAGAGAGAGAGAGAGAGAGAGAGAGGAGAAGAAGAAGGCGACAGAAAAGAAGAGAGAAAGAGAGAGTGAGGAAGAGAGAAGAGAGAGAGAGGAGAATAAGGAGACAGAAAAGAAGAGAGAAAGCGAGGAAGAGAGAGAGGAAGAGAGAGAGGAATAGAGAGAGGAAGAGAGAGAGAGAGAACAGAAAAACATGTTAATACACCACACTGTGGATGTCTTGCCTGCTATGTCATTATTTGCCTGGAAAACAATTACAAACACTGCACAGTGTTTATAGTATGTAGCATATGGAGATTATCCTTTTATAGTATCTGTAATGTGCCATTTCAAACAAGCTGTCAAGGGTTTTTKCACCCAGCGGTGTTGTATCTGGGAGGGAGCAGTACATCATCATTATGGATCTGTATTCTGCGTGACTGTTGTAGACATCCAGCTTTAAAACCCCTAAAAATAGGAATAGAATGAATGGCCAAACGGATAACAATWATTTATTCTCTTTTATTTTAATTTATATCCATCAAAGCCTTGCCCTTGAATGTGGTCTTCTTCTCAAGGGTTTGAAAACAGCAGATGTAGGAAAGACAGGAATAGCAGCATAATTGTTGCTGAAGGCTGAAGGGCTTGTTTGAGTTTGGAGGATGGAGCAAGGCAGACGTGACATGCAGAATCAATACAAAAGCTTTTCAAGAATCCACTACCTGCTACCTGAACAGAATGATAACACTCCTTCAAAGCTCAAACTTTAGCCTGCAAATTCTTACTGTAGTCTGTAAATTTGGTTTATTTGATCCTGTATGCTTTGTTACCTATTGCCCACAGTGGCATTGACAATGTGTGCATCTTAAATGGCACCCTATTCCCTATAGTACTGCACTATAAAGGGAATAGGGCACCATTGAGGACACAACTGTCACAGATGGGACCTGAATCCAGGTCTCCCACGAGAAAAAACTATGTGTTGATTGTTAGACCAAACGGAGCTCTACTCATGTTCCGCAACACAACCCATTCTTGACCTGGTTCAGGGTCGTGGTAGTGGTTGAACTAATGGACCAATCGCGTGAGCGGTGAGGTTGAGGCTGTTGGACAGAAGATGTGAGTGTTGCCGTGGTAACAAGATGCAGAGCATTCCGTTCCGTAGCAATTACCCATGATTCCTCAAGTTCCAGTCATGGCAACAATCACAGGAACAGGGGTGTAGTGGGAGTGAGGCAGTGCTGCTTTCAGTTACTTATATTGCTGCCTGCTGCTATTCTCACACTATCTGCCTCTGTGGCTATAGTCAGCTCCGCTGCTGGCTGGCATGCAGATACAGCACTCATCGAGCTGACCCTGGGAGAACTGCAAGTGGTTCTTCAGGAAAAAGGGGGAGACTTGCAAGCCGAAGAACACCATCCCAACCGTGAAGCACGGGGTTGGCAGCATCATATTGTGGGGGTGCTTTGCTGCAGGAGGGACAGGTGCACTTCACAAAATAGATGGCATCATGAGAAATGAAAATMATATGGATATATTGAAGCAACATCTCAAGACATCAGTCAGGAAGTTAAAGCTTGGTTGCAAATGGGTCTTCCAAATGGACAATGACCCCAAGCATACTTCCAAAGTTGTGGCAAAATGGCTTGAGGACAACAAAGTCAAGGTATTGGAGTGGCCATCACAAAGCCCTGACCTCAATCCTATAGAAAATTTGTCGGCAGAACTGAAAAAGCGTGTGCGAGCAAGGAGGCCTACAAACCTGACTCAGTTACACCAGCTCTGTCAGGAGGAACGGGCCAACATTCACCCTACTTATTGTGGGAATCTTGTGGAAGGCTACCTGAAATGTTTGACCCAAGTTAAACAATTTAAAGGCAATGCTGCCAAATACTAATTGAATGTATGTGAACTTCTGACGAATGTGATGAAAGAGTTAAAAGCTGAAATAAATCATTCTCTCTACTATTATTCTGACATTTCACATTCTTAAAATAAAGTGGTGATCCTAACTGACCTAAGACAGGGACTTTTTACTCGGATTAAATGTCAGGAATTGTGAAAAACTGAGTTTAAATGTATTTGGCTAAGGTGTATGTAAACTTCCGACTTCAACTGTATAAAGAGCCCTAATTGCATGGAACTTCCTTCCATCTCATATTGCTCAAATAAACAGCAAACCTGGTTTAAAAAAACAGATAAAGCAACACCGCGCGGCACAACGCCATTGATATGTAGGCTACGTGTGCCTTTTTAACAAATGTATGTAGTTCTGTCCTTGAGCTGTTCTTGTCTATTGATTATTATGTTATTATGTTTTGTGTGGACGAGTAAAGAGTAGCTGCTACTTTTACAACAGCTAATGGGGATCCTAATAAACTACCAAATACCAAATACCAAAGTAGCAGTCACAGCTACTGATGCCAACTGCGTTGCGGGATCCAAACTAAAAAGTTAGCTAGCTACTAAGAAAGTTTCCAATACACTTTTAAAACAACAAACTTTCCAAAACAGCAAACCGAGCTCTCCCTCATTCCACGTTTAACAGGAAGTGACAAAGTTCTGCTGACGTATGCTCTCAATGGTGCAGCTGTAGAACTTTTTTCAGCCTCCTGAGGGGAAAGAGGCACTGTCGGACCCTCTTCACAACTGTGTGGGTGTGTGTGGACCATGTTAAGTCCTTAGTGATGTGAACACTGAAGAACTTGAAGCTCTCGACCCGCTCCACTACAGTCCAATTGATGTGGATTGGGTGTGCTCACCCCTCCGTTTCCTGTAGTCCACAATCAGCTCCTTTGTCTTGCTGACATTAAGGGAGAGGTTGTCGTACTGGCACCACACTGCCAGATCTCTGACCTCCTCCGTATAGGTTYCCCTTCAGGAAGTCCAGGATGCAGTCACAGAAGGAGGTGTTTATTCCCAGAGTCCCAAGCTTGGTGATGAGCTTGAAGGGGACTATGCCTTTGAATGCTGAGCTGTAGTCAATGAACAGCATTCTTACATAGGTATTCCTTTTGTCCAGGAGGGTGAGGGAAGTGTGGAGTGTAATAGAGATTGCGTCATCTGTGGATCTGTTGAGGTGGTATGCAAATTGGAGTGGGTCCAGGGTGTTTGGGATGATGGTGTTGATGTGGGCCATGACCAGCTTTTCAAAGCATTTCATGGCTATAGATGTGAGTGCTACGGAGCGATAGTCATTTAGGCAGGTTTTTTGGCACGGGACTACGGTGGTCTGCTTGAAAATTGGCAATACAGACCGGGTCAGAATGAAAATGTCAGTGAAGACAGTTGCTAGCTGGTCAGTGCATGCTCTGAGTATGGATCCTGGTATCTCATCTGGCCCTGCGATCTTGAGAATGTTATCCTGTTTAAAGGTATTACTCACATTGGCTACGGAGAGTGAGACCACACAGTTGTCTGGAACAGTGTTGCTTTCCTCGAAGCGAGCATAGAAGGCATTTAGCACGTCTGGTAGGGTCGTGTTGCTGGTTCAGTGTTGCTTGCCTCGAAGCGAGCATAAAAGGCATTTAGCACGTCTGGTAGGGTCGTGTTGCTGGTTCAGTGTTGRTTGCCTCGAAGCGAGCATAAAAGGCATTTAGCACGTCTGGTAGGYTCGTGTTGCTGTGCAGCTCGTGGCTGGGTTTCCCTTTGAAATCCGTGATACTTTGCACGCCCTGACACATCCGTCCAGCTTCAGAGCCTGCATAGTAGGATTTTATCTTAGTCCTGTATTGATGCTTTGCCTGTTTGATGGCTCGTCGGAGGTCTTAGGAGGATTTCTTATAAGCGTCCAAAATAGTGTCCCACTCCTTGAAAGCGGCAGCTCTATCCTTTAGCTCAGAGCGGATGTTTCCTGTAATCCATGGCTTCTGGTTGGGRTATGTAAGAACGGTCACTGTTGGGATGACATCGTCAATGCACTTACTGTATTTATATAAGCCGATGTGGTAAACTCCTCAATTTTATCGGATAAATCCCGGAACAAATTCCAATCTGTGCTAGCGAAACAGTCCTGTAGCTTGACCTGGTGGAGAATGGAGCAATGGGACCACACTGCATAGATTGAGTAGTAGTGAGTAGAGTTGATATATAGATTATAGAGCAAGGTATCATGCTTAATATATATGTTTATCCCAAAGTGTTGAGATATTAATAGGCTGTTAACAAGATGGTAAAATGTTGGTTGTAGATTGCAGATGTACTCAGCACTACTCAAGTATTCCTTTTAGGAATGAAATACATCAGCTATATCTATTGGTAATAGTTTAGCTATATGGACAAAAGCCATAAACAGAAGGGAGATACTTCTGATCTGTCATAATCGTTTATCCTCCCCAGTAGAACCTGGATAGGGGAACAGATTTTAACATATTTGACCCAACTTATTAGTACTTTGCATATCGATGTGGGGCACTTATTAATCTAGACCTCATCCTCAAGGAATATCTGGTGTTTGTGTTTTGGTTTCTTAAGATTGCAATAAAATGTGTTTTGGCAGAMTAGAAGATATGAAACYGTATTTACTCCAGTGGAGGCTGGTGACTTCAAAATTGAGGAGGATGGGAGATCCACGGTATATGCGCGGAATGCATAATAATGTAATTGTGTTTGTGTATGTGATTAACWCTACGTACAGTAATAAGAGAAAATTGATAGGMGTACTCACAGTGCTTGGAGAGGAAACYTTCAATGTGCAAGTGGATGAGCGGACACATGAGACATGGCTTCAGTTCATGTCAGGAGAGGTGGAGCTGTCATCACCTCTTAATCAGAGAACAGGAGGGGACTAAGCTGTAAATACAAATAGCAGATACATTCCATTGGGGCCCCACATCAACACTGGAGACCCCAAGGGTGCGTTCTCAGCCCTCTCCTGTACTCCCTGTTCGTACTATATCTCTTGAACAATGATGAAAATAATATCATGGACTCTAAACCTTCAAGCTGCATACTGGACCCTATTCCAACTAAACTACTGAAAGAGCTGCTTCATGTGCTGGCCCTCCTATGTTGACATAATAAACGGCTCTCTATCCACCGATGTGTACCAACTCACTAAAAGTGCAGTAATAAAGCCTCTCTTGAAAAAGCCAAACTTGACCAGAAAATATAAAAACTATCGCCTATATCGAATCTTCCATTCCTCTCAAATTTTGAAAAGCTGTTGCACAGCAACTCACTGCCATCTGAAGACAAACAATGTATACGAATGCTTCAGTCTGTTTTAGACCCCATCATAGCATGAGACTGCACTTGTAAGGTGGTAATTACCGTTTAATGCATCAACCGAGGCTCTGCATCTGTCCGTGCTCCTAGCACCTTAGTGCTGCCTTTGATACATCGATCACACATTCTTTTGGAGAGATTGGAAACCCAAATTGGTCTACACGGACAGTTCTGGCCTGGTTTTAGATCTTATCTGTCGGAAAGATATCAGTTTCTCTGTGAATGGTTTGTCCTCTGAAAATCAACGTACATTTCGGTGTTCCTCAAGGTTCCTTTTGGGACACTATTGTTTTCACTATATATTTTACCTCTTGGGATCTCATTCGAAAACATAATGTTAACTTTACTGCTATGCGGATACACACAGCTGACATTTCAATGAAACATGGTGAAGCCCCAAAATTGCCCCACGCTAGAAGCATGTGTTTCAGACATAAGGAAGTGGATGGCTGCAAACTTTCTACTTTTAAACTCGGGACAAACAGAGTTGCTTGTTCTAGTCCCAAGAAACAAAGAGATTCTTTTGAATCTGACAATTAATCTTGATGATTGTACAGTCGTCTCAAAAAACTGTGAAGGACCAGCGTTACTCTGCCCTGATCTCTCTTTTGACCGAACATATCAAGACTGTTTCAAGGACAGCTTTTTTCCATCTACGTACATTGCAAAAATTCAGAAACTTTCTGTCCAAAAATGTTGCAGAAAAATGTATCCATGCTTTTGTTACTTCTAGGTTAGACTACTGCAATGCTCTACTTTCCGCTACCCGATAAACACTAATAAACTTCAGTTAGTGCTAAATACGGCTGCTAGAATCCTGACTAGACCCAAAAAATGTATCATATTACTCCAGTGCTAGCCTCCTACACTGGCTTCTGTTAAGGCAAGGGCTGATTCAAGGTTTTACTGCTAACCTACCAAAGCCTTACATGGCTTGCCCTACCTATCTTTCCGATTTGTCTGCCGTACATACTACACGTACGCTACGGTCACAAACGCAGGCCTCCTAATTGTACTAGAATTTCTACGCAAACAGCTGGAGGCAGGGCTTTCTCCTATAGAGCTCCATTTTATGGAATGGTCTGCCTACCCATGTGAGAGACGCAGACTCGGTCTCAACTTTTAGTCTTCACTGAAGACTCATTGATTGAGTGTAGTGGCCCAGGAGTGTGAAGGTGAACGGAAAGAGCAACGAACCGCCTCTTGCTGTCTCTGCCTGGCCGGTTCCACTCTCTCCACTGGGATTCTCCTGCTAACTAACCCTTACAGGGCTGGTCACTGGCTTACTGGTGCTCTTTCATGCCGTCCTAGGAGGGGTGCGTCATTTGAGTGGTTGAGTCACTGACGTGATCTTCCTGTCTGGGTTGGCGCCCCCCTTGGTTGTGCGTGGGGAGATCTTTGTGGCTATATCGCCTTGTCTCAGGATGGTAAGTTGGTGTTGAAGATATCCTCTAGTGGTGTGGGGCTGTGCTTTGGCAAGTGGGTGAGGTTATATCCTTCCTGTTTGGCCTGTCCGGGGTATCATCGGATGGGCCACAGTGTCCCTGACCCTCTGTCTCAGCCGCCAGTATTTATCTGCAGTGTTTATGTGTCGGGGGCTAGGTCAGTTTGTTATATCTGGAGTTTACTCCTGAGTGCTGATTTGCTGCACCCTCGATAACTACTGTGATTATTATTATTTGACCATGCTGTAATTTATACATTTGAACATCTTGGCCATGTTCTGTTATAATCTCCACCCGGAACAGCCAGAAGAGGACTGGCCACCCTCATAGCCTGGTTCCTCTCTAGTTTCTGGTTTCTAGGGAGTTTTTCCCTAGCCACTGCTTTACACCTGTATTGCTTGCAGTTTGGGTTTTAGGCTGGGTTTCTGTACAGCACTTTGAGATATCAGCTGATGTCAGAAGGCTTATATAAATACATTTGATTTTGATTTGACTGCATGGCCATGCACACCTCCAAGATCAATTATCAAGGATTTCCAAGACAACACTGCAGTGGTTAAGGCCTGATCACCAACAAAACGAGACGGTCTACAGGGAGGAGGTGGAGGGCCCTCGGATGTGTGTCAGGAAACAGCTGTAGGAGCACCCCCCTATCCACATCGACGGGAAACAGTAGTGGAGAAGGTGGAGGTTTTAAGTGTCTCGCGTACACATCTACAAGACCAACTGAAATGGTTCCCCCACGACAGACAGCGTGGTGAAGAAAGGCGCAAAGAGCACCTCTTCAACCATCAGGAGGCTTGAAGAAATTTTTTGCTTGTCGACCTAAAACACTCACAAACTTTTACAGATGCACAATCTGAGCATCCTGTCGGGCCTGTATCACCGCCTGTACGGAGAACTCTCCGCCACAACCGCAAGGCCTCTGCAGGAGGGTATGCGGTCCTGCACAATGCATTCACTGTAATCAGGCCTACCACTGCAGTGTCGTCCGCAAACTTGATGATTGAGTTGAAGGCGTGCTGGCCACGCAGTCGTGGGTGGAAAAGTCAGGAGAGGGCTCAGAAACGCACCCTTGTGGTCCCAGTTGTTGAGGCATCAGCGGGGTGGAGATGTTGTTACCGTACCCTCACCACCTGGGGGCGGCCCGTCCAGGAAGTCAGTAAGTTGCACAGGGCGGGGTCGAGACCAGGGTCTCGAGCTTGATGACGAGTTTGAAGGGTACTATGGTTGTTAAATGCTGAGCTGTAGTCGATGACAGCCATTCTCACATAGCTTTCCTCTTGCCAGATGGGTTGAGGGCAGTGTGGCAGTGTGGTTGGGATTGCGTCTCTGTGGACTTTGAGGCGGTAGCAAATTGGAGTGGGTCAGGGTGTAGGTGGGTGGAGGTGATATGGTGCCTGACAGTCTTTCAAAGCATTCCTAATACGGAAGTGAGTGCTATGGGGCGGTAATTGTGTTAGCTCAGTTACCTTATGCTTTCTTGGGACGATCATGTGGCCTTTAAGGTGTGAGGAACAGCAGACTGGATAAGGATTGATTGATATATGTCCGGTAAACACCCCAGCCAGCTGGTCTGCGCATGCTCTGAGGACGCGGCAGGGGGGTGCCGTCTGGGGCCTGCAACCTTGGCAGGGTTAAATCCGTTTAAATGTTTTACTCACTTCGGTCTGCAGTGAAGGAGAGTCCGCAGGTTTTGGTTAAAGCGGGGGTCAGTGGCACTGTATTGTCCTCAAAGCGAGCAAAGAAGTGATTTAGTCACTCTGGGGAGCAAGACATCGTGGTCCGCGATGGGCTGGTTTTCTTTTGTAATCGTGATTGACTGTAACCCTGCCACATACCTCTTGTGTCTGAGCCTTTGAATTGCAACTCTACTTTGTCTCTATACTGACGCTTAGCTTGTTTGATTGCCTTGCGGAGGGAATAGCTACACTGTTTGTTTTCGGTCATGTTTCCGTCACCTTGCCCTGGTTAAAAGCAGTGGTTTGCGCTTTCAGTTTCGTGCGAATGCTGCCATCAATCCACGGTTTCTGGTTTGGGAATGTTTTAATAGTTGTTGTGGGTATGACATCGCCGATGCACTTTCTAATGAACTCGCTCACGAATTAGCGTATTCGTCAATGTTGTTGTTGGACGCAATGCGGAAACATATCCAATCCACGGTGATCGAAGCAGTCTTGAACGGCGTGGAATCAGATTGGTCGGACCAGCGTTGAACAGACCTGAGCGCGGGAGCTTCTTGTTTTAGTTTCCGTCTGTAGGCTGGAAGCAACAGAATGGAGTCG
>NC_036841.1:5810680-5814112 GCF_002910315.2 Salvelinus sp. IW2-2015 | reverse complement strand
CCTTCACTCATGTATTTCACAAAAACGTTTCAAAAAAATTCCTCTTTGGTTTTTTCTTTTAAAAACTAGGGGGTAAAAAGGGGGGGGGGCTTGTTTCGTCATTTCCGGTCACAACTTGCAGACTTGGTTACGTGTTGCTGTGCGTTTTGTTGCCAATCTTACTTTGCTACCTGACAACTTTACGGTTTTTACTTTTTAATTACCGTTATATTTTTGTTTTTCCCTCACAACTTTTTTTTCATTCAACTTTTTCACTCGGACGCATTTATCTGGACATGGTTCGTCAGGACCTCCACCATCGAAGCTAAGTAGTAACATTAACATGATGCCTTCTAATTGCAGTCGCTGTACTCATAATATACGAGGAGAACGATCGCCTTACGGCGAGAATAGCTGTGCTGCAAGCCAGCTTCAGACGCAATCGTTAGGCAAGGGTATTTCAGATCTCTCTTCTTTGTGGTCAGCTTTTCCGAAAGGAGGGCGGGGGAGGGCCTTATATGCGTCGCGGAAGTTAGAATAACAATGATCCAGGGTTTTACCAGCCCTGGTTGCGCAATCGATATGCTGATACAATTTAGGGAGTCTTGCTTTCAGATTAGCCTTGTTAAAATCCCCAGCTACAATGAATGCAGCCTCAGGATATGTGGTTTCCAGTTTACATAGAGTCAAATAAAGTTCGTTCAGGGCCATCGATGTGTCTGCTGGGGGGGAATATATACGGCTGTGATTATAATCGAAGAGAATTCCCTTGGTAGATAATGCGGTCGACATTTGATTGTGAGYAATTCGAAGTCAGGTGAGCAGAAGGACTTGAGTTCCTGTATGTTGTTATGATCACACCACGTCTCGTTAATCATAAGGCATACACCCCCGCCKRTCTTCTTACCAGAAAGATGCTTGTTTCTGTCAGCGCGATGCGTGAAGAAACCAGCTGGCTGCACCGACTCCGATAGCGTCTCTCGTGTGAGCCATGTTTCCGTGAAGCAAAGAACGTTACAGTCTCTGATGTCTCTCTGGAAGGCAACCCTTGCTCGGATTTCATCAACCTTGTTGATGAAGAATACTACTCACCAATGTCAAGAGACTGGACATTGGTGAGTAGTATGCTAGGGAGTAGTGCGCGATGTGCCCTTCTCCGGAGCCTGACCAGAAGACCGCTTCGTTTGCCCCTTTTACGGCGACGTTGTTTAGGTTCGCCGGCTGGGATCAGATCCATTGTCCTGGGTGGAAGGCAAAACACAGGATCCGCWTCGGGAATGTCATATTCCTGMTCGTAATGATGGTGAGTTGACGTTGCTCTTATATTCAGTAGTTCCTCCCGACTGTATGTAATAAAACCTAAGATTACCTGGGGTACCAATGTAAGAAATAACACGTAAAAAAACTAAATACTGCATAGTTTCCTAGGAACGCGAAGCGAGGTGGCCATGTCTGTCAGCGCCGGAAGTAGGCCCTTTACATTTGAGTGTATAAGGTAGATTACTTGTTAGATATTACTGCACTGTCAGAACTAGAAGCACAAYCATTTCGCTACACTCYCATTAACATCTGCTAACCATGTGTATGTGACCAATAAAATMTGATTTGATTACAGCTGCTTCATCGTAGGTTTGAACAAGTTTTTCCATGAAGTTAAACTCAGACATCTCAAAATTCACAAAGTCAAACACAGACTGCGCATCTCGCCCACTTGACACAGCAAAGTATCCCAAGAAACGTTCCTGAATAAAACCCTGATCATCCACATACCTGACGATAACTGACAACTGCAAGCAGACTGGTGCCACCATAGGTCCCAGAGTCGGAGGGCAATTTTTACCCCCTGGGGCCTTGAGTTTTTCCTTATCTGTTAATAACCTAACCAGGAAAACTCTGGACCCTATAAGGTATGACAGTGCTTAATCAGTTTTATAAGGGCTATGATGGAACCAGTTTTTCCTAATCAGGTCACATGGTTTAAAAAAACGGCGCCGCTGGGCAGAGGAGCCGCCAGTTCAGCGCCGCTGGGCAGACGGCAGACTCTGGCCGGCTGAGACGCACTATAGGCCTGATGTGTGGTGCCGGAACTGGAGGTACCGGGCTGAGGCACGCACCTCAGGGCGAGTGCGGGAGCAGGAACAGGGCACACTGGACTCTCGAGGCGCACTATAGGCCTGGTGCGTGGTACCGGAACTGGAGGTACCGGGCTGAGGGCACGCACCTCAGGGCGAGTGCGGGGAAAGGAACAGTGCGTACGGCTCTGGAGACGCACAGGAGGCTTGGTGCGTGGTGCCGAACTGGAGGCACTGGGCTGGAGACACGCACCATAGGGAGAGTGCGTGGAGGAGGAACAGGGCTCTGGAGATGCACTGGAGCCTGGTGCGTGGTGTAGGCACTGGTGGTACTGGGCTGGGGCGGGAAGGTGGCGCCGGAATATCCGGACCGTGAAGGAGGACACGCGCTCTTGAGCACCGAGCCTCTCCAACCTTACCAGGTGAATGGTCCCCGTAGCCCTGCCAGTGCGGCGAGGTGGAATAGCCCGCACTGGGCTTATGCAGGCGAACCGGGACACCACCTGTAAGGCTGGTCCATGTACGCCGGCCCGAGGAGCTACTGGAGGCCAGATATGTTGGGCCGGCTTCATGGCACCGGCTCGATGCCCAACCTAGCCCTACCAGTGCGGCAAGGTGGATAGCCCGCACTGGGCTAAGCACGCGTACTGGGACACCGTGCGCTCCACCGCATAACACGGTGTCTGACCAGTACGACGCCCCTCACTCCACTGTAAGCCCGGGGAGTTGGCTCAGGTATCCAACCCGGCTTCGCCACACTCCCCTTTAGCCCCCCCCCAAATGTTGGGAGCCTCTCGGGCTTCCAGCCTCTCTTACGTGCTGCCTCCTCAATCCACCGCTCCTGGGCTGTGGCTGCCTCCTTCTCCTCCCGAGAGCGGCGATTCTCTCCAACTTAGCCCAGGGTCCTTCTCCGTTGAATATTGCTCCCAAGACCATTCCTCCTGGTACCGCTGCTTCTGTTGCTGCTGCCCGTTGCCACGCTGCTTGGTCTGGGTGTTGGTGTTGTAACGGTTTTCTTCCAGGGGTGAAGGAGAGGACCAAAGTGCAGCGCGGCTAGTGTTAAACATGTTTAATAAAGAAAGTGAAACACTACAAACAACAATACAAATAAACAAATGTGCAAAAACCGAGACAGACCTATCTGGTGCAGACAATCACAGAGACAGGAAACAAACACCCACAAAATCCCAACACAAAACAAGCCTCCTATATATGATCTCAATCAGGGACAACGATTACCATCTGCCTCTGATTGAGAACCATATTAGGCTGGACATAGAAACAGACAAACTAGACACACAACATAGAATTCCCACCCAGCTCACGTCCTGACCAACACTAACAAGCAAAACACATAATACTCTGGTCAGGACGTTTAACA
>NC_036841.1:5775850-5810655 GCF_002910315.2 Salvelinus sp. IW2-2015 | reverse complement strand
ACGAAAAAAACTTCCTGGACCCTGGTGGGATGAAAACCCTGTCAAACTGCAGCTACCTAATACTTGTTCAATATGAATTGTTTTTAGACTAGACTAACAGGGGGGTTTCCTCACCCAGACACAGAGGACAACTGATAAACAATAGAACTCACATGGCTGAGCTTGCTTTATGCATGTTTGCATCATGCAGGCCTATGCAACTGTAGGCCTTATAAAACATTTACTCACATCTGTCATCACTATTATGTTGATAGATTAATTCCAGTTAATCATTTTGGATTGCACATAAAGGCTGTCTAGTCAGCCCAATTTGAACACACAAATTAGCTATAAATACATGACGTTACCCAATTAGTCAGATCTCTAATGTTTAAGTGTCACCTAGGCTGCTGCAACATTTATGTAATGAGTTTTTCTTGACTCTGTCTAGAGTGATTATGTGTTATCATCTTTGCTAAATAAATACCAGAGGAAAGTGGAAAACCTACTTGAGGGCGCGTCAACCTCTCTTTTTAATGTAACTTTTAATGAATGATGAGATGGAAGCTATCAAATCATTCTGAATTGATATCGAGTATCCCAGAAAAGACAGTAGAAAGTTCCGTATTTCAGCAGGTAAAGCATCATAACTTGCAATTACCGATGAAAGATCCTTGTAGTTGAACTTGTTAGCAGAACTTTTCCCTCTCGTTGGGTCCTCTAAAAGCCTATTTGTTCAGGCCCCAAAACGCAGTGGTGTTGATAAGCCGTTGAGAACATCCCTGTTTCTTCTTACTTGCTCGTTTGTGTCGCGCAGTTTGAATACGCAGACCTTCGTCATGATCAATGCGTTTTTTTTCCCAGAAGCTTGAATCTGATGTGGGCATTTATATGCTCCCTGCGTTTGTTTTGCAGTTTAGCTGAGCGATCAATGTTCTTCAGGCACTGTACCCCCCTTTTGCCCAAGACTCAGACTTTCCAAAAAGCAGGCAAGGCCAGCAATACAGGCGGCTTGAAGAAAGGCTCCCTGTTAACCAGCTATACATCTGGACCACCACCCGACTGAGGCTGGGCGAATTTACTTAAGGGCGACGAGTCCTGGAACGCGCCATGCCGGTAACTTCATGTCTCTTTATTGTCTATCTATGAACTGATATGCTAACAGCAGACGAAGTGTCGAGCGCCTTGCAAGAAGGTGAGGAATTTGTGTGAATATGCAACCTGTTTTCCGTGTAACCCCCAAGAGAAATGAAACGGGTGTTTCTTCAACGCTCAATAGAAAAGTGTGCGCGCAAATCATATTGCTCTGGTGTGAGGGTTTAGTGTGCACTTATGAACCAGCTGGCTGCAGTTTGTAGATTCGCGTTTCTTTCCGAGAGGGGGAGTTGGTCTGAATTTGAGAGGAGACCTCTCGAAAGGTGTCGAGCCAGCGGCCGGCATAGTGTAACACTATAGTGTGTAATTAAATTAGTAACAAGGCATGGAGAAGCACTAGCGAACAGCAGAGAACGAATAAGAAGAATAGGACAATCTGTGGCAATAAAGCCTCGCAAACAAAGGCCGTGATACTGGGTGGTGCCATGACCCGACAAAAGTCACAGAAGACAGGAAACAAACACCCGGCAACCGAAAGTCCATCAAACTACTCAATAATCAAAGCCACCTCTTCTCCGCTGTATATTTGTGATTCTCTCGACTGCAGGTACAATCTGGATGTGGAGGTGTTTACGCATTTCCTGGTGGCGTTGATTGGTGAGGAAATGCGACTAATATTAGCTTGTTTCACTACTATGAAACAACACAGGACTATGGCAAGCAATCTCGACACATTCTTAGTTTGATATCTTCACCTAAATTCCATGCTGTGCGTTTAATAGAACAGAATAATCTGTCACATGTGCGTGAACCAGTATCATTCGTAGAATACATGATGCAAAACACATAATAACTCATGTTTTGAGTCAAGAGCGTCTGGATATTCGTAGTTATCCTTCTCCTTGATTGGTGCTGGACGCTCGGTATAGACTCTGGTCGGCGTCTTCCGTGAGAAGGATCAAACTCAAATGGAGGATGTGTTCTAGAGAACAAAAGTGCGGGCGCAAACTACTGTGTCCTGCCATTGGAACAAAAAGATGTGGGTGTTGGCGGCCCTACATCGGCAGCATAAGTCGGGAGAAGACAGAAAGGACAAGGAGCCGGGCACAAATCCAAACCCACTGGTCTTTGGTCCCCGCTGTCCTTGAAGCAAGTCCTAACAGTTGGGGTGCCGCGAAACCCTCGTCCCGACGACCTTTGGCCTAACCGAATCCTCCATTCACATGGACTCTCCCGAACATGGAACTAGGTTGTGCGTGTAGGCACTTAGCTACATAGGAACAGAGAGGTTAAGTCTGGCAGAGACAGGAGAAATCCGGCTAGAAGCTCATTGTAGGATGAAGTAATGTGTGGACAGTAGCTGATTGGTTAGTCTCCTTGGACGTGTGTACCAAGGGTGGAAGGATCGCGTGTGCAGCTTCCGCGTACCCTTCTAGGTGGCACGTTCTGTCCTGATGGCTGGAGGCGGCTGCAAGCATCAATGATATCTGTGGAGTGGTTTGCGTGCTACGTTCAGGATTGACTCTGCTTCGAAAGAATGGCAGCTGGCGCTGGACGATGGGTAAGGGAAGCTGCGAATAGACTGGGTTTGAGCGGCAGCTCGATTTGCACCTGGGCTACGCGGCACGCTCAGGAAGTGACTTAAGCTAGGGACTCAGGGCTTTGCTTCCGACAATGTTCTCTTTTCAAGAGGCAAATGCTTCCGTTTTTATGACTTGTCTTATTTGAGGGTGCAGTGGCTTGGTAGAACATGGTAGGGCCTTGTGCATGACTGTGTCTGAGGGCAGCTGTCAGAGTGACTGGTGGGTGGGTAATGGGGCAGGCTGTCATGAGTGGTCTGCGAGCGGCTCTGGGGGGTTACGGGCCTCGGACTGGCCTGCGGCTGGTTGACCTAGAGTCTCTGGTCAGATCTCGTTAGAATACTCAGTGTTGAGTTTCAGGCTTCGTAGGCCTCCAGGAGCAGTAGGTCTCTGTTCTGGTTTGGCGGGCTCTGGCAGATGGCTCTGTGGACTTAGTTTGGCGGGCTTACGGTTTATCTCCTTGGATGAGCATTACTCTGACTGGAGGGCGAACATGTCCTCAGCAGAGGTGCGCAGCGCCGCTCCTTGTCGCTTGTGAAGCAACGTGCAAATTCTGGTACGGCTCGTTGGAGGCTAGCACGTGGATATGCATCAAGACGGTGACGCTGGGGAGACTGGTAATTAAAGACTGGCCAATGGCTCAGACGAGCGCTGGGGATACGGAGCATGGCATTCAGATGGGCGCTGGGGAGACGTTGTGTATGGGCTCACCGATGGCTGCTGATATTGGAAAATGGTGGTACGGAGGAAGTGGCTCAGATGGCGCTTGGGGTGAAACGCATACTGGCTTATTTTGATGTGGGCATGGGAGAAACGGAAATGGCGCTCTCGAGATGTTTGAGCTGACCTCTTCTTGTTTTCAGTGGAAGCGGCAGAGGGCTTTCTGAAACAAGAAGAACGTTGGGCAAAAGTGGTGGGAACGGACAGTTCAGGCGCCGCACTGGCAGCGGGGCCAGCTGGTTTAAGCAGTGCGCCAGTGCTATGGTGCTAGTCCGGGGGGGAGAATTCGAGAGGCTGGGGCCGCTGGGCAGTAGCAATCAACTGAAGAAGCAGGTGTGCAGGCGAGTCCGCCTGGAACAGACCTGGTCAGGATAACATTTGGTCCGGCTAGTAATAACGTTCTACTATATCGGCCTAGATGTGTTGGATATAGTCCGGAACTGGATATGGTAGCCGGCGGACGAGGGTGCACGTAACCACCTGTCCCCGGGCATGAAAGTGCGCAAATGGGTAAGTCTATCTGATGCAGTTGTCACCCACGTGGACTCTCGAGGCGCACATATAGGTTTAGGGCCGCCCTGGTGTGCGGTTAGCTAGCGGTTTAAGGGGTGTTGGGGGTACCGGATTAACCTGGAGAAGGTACCGGCGGCTTAGGGCATCGCGACCTGATGGGTCCGAATTGCGTGGGAGCAGAAGGAACAGGTGCTTCGCGACAGGGCTCCTGGAGACGCTTAAGCAGGAGGGTCTTGTAGATGCGTCAATTGTTGGTTGCAAACGGTGAACTAGGTGGACGGCCTTACGTGGGCTGGTGACCGATCCTCCTACCTGCATCCATCACGGCTGCATGACGTTGTTGCTTGGTCTGTTGGAAGAGAGATAGTGGGGAGGGCAGGAAAATAGGGATGCTCTTGGTGTAAGTCTATGGCTAGCTGTGTGAAGCGGATGTGCTGAAGCCGTCAGTGCAGATGTGTTACAGGTTCCACCTGGGCACTGGCTACAACCTTCTTAGCTGAGCGGTACTGGTGAACCTTGAGGCCGTAGGCTGGTTGGAGCAAGCGTGAGACGCTCGGATATAATTTTATGGTGTTTAAAAGTGACACATATTATACTGCTGGTAGAGCGCTGTGATATAAAAGGGTTTTCGATGAGTGTCTTGGGAGCCGGCAACGTTTTAGTGCGGTGCGTGCGTGTGAGAGACGATCTCGCAGTTCTGCGTCTCCCATACCGGATTACTTATACACAAGTTGAAAGTTACAGTTGGAGATGGATTTGGGTTCAACGCGTCTAAAATCGCGTGCGGCAAAAGAGATAAAGGTCTAAATCGGGACGACAGTGTGCTTGGAATAAGCCCGCACTGGGGCTATGCAGTGCGAACCTTTTGTTCCTCTCTTTGTAAGGCTGGTGCCATGTACGCCGGCTCCGAATGGAGACGTACTGGCGAGGCCAGAATTTATAGTCTTGTGGAGAGGCCGGCTATGTCAATAATATTTCCGGGTGCACTAACTCGGTGTCTCTTCTCGTTAAATGTCAAATAGCTTCTGAACCATAGCGAACACATTTCTGCGGTGCTATACGCTCAGTGCTGTGGGCTCTAATAGGTTGAGAAGTAGCTCGCAACTGTGGTGTGTCTATAGCACGCGATTGAGAACTGAGGCGGCATCACCGTAGACGTTCATTTTACTGTCCAACCAGCCCATAAGTAAACATCGAGCCGGTGTCTGACCAGTACGACGCTCTCTCCATCTACTCGAGCATCCCAGCGTGGTAATAGCGCGCGAGTTGAACTCGGTATGCTCATACTCTCGAGCTTTGTTGCCATGATTACTCCTTTCGGCCCTTCCCCCTTCTCTCAAAGATGGAATAAATGGCTTGTGGTAGAGCCGCCTCTGGGGCTTCACGAGCCCTCCTTTCGGTTCCCTGCGGCTCACTGTACTATCCCACCGCACATCCGGGCATGGTGTCTGTGAGCGCTCCATGAGTCGGTCCTCCGACCGGAGTAGATACAGGGTTAGCGGATTCTCTCAACAACCTAAATAGGACCAAGGAAGTCACTATGCTGGTGTCGCGAAGAAGAGGTGAAAATAGTGACATAGCTGCCGCGAATGAGCGCTATTCCTCATGCTTAAATGTTTGGGGAGCGGGTATCAAGCTCCTGTCTGTCTGTTTGCTTGCCGCGTGTGCTCGCGGCTCAGGTGCGCCACGCAAGTGCTTTTGGGGGTCCCTGGGGAATTTGTTTTGGTGGTGTGTTCGGGTGTAAGAGACCTGAAGGGAGAGTTTCGGTACGCGTCAACGAGGACGGTGTGGAAGTGAGAGGACCAAAGTGGCAGCGCTGGCTAGTTGTGTGTAACATGATTTAGATGAAAGAACACAGTGGAGAACACTGTACAAACCAACAATACGAAAATAACAAACCATTGTGCAAAAAAAGGCAGAGGACGAGAGCGGCTATCTGGTGCAGACATAGCAGAGGACAGACAACAACAACCACAAAAATCCCAACACAACCAGACAAAGCCTCTATATATGATTCTCAATCAGGGACAACGATTACCATCTGCCTTCTGATTGTGAACCTATTTAGGCTGGACATAGAAACAGACAAACTAGAACACACAGACAATAGAATTCCCACCAGCTCACGTCCTGACCAACACTAAACAAGCAAAACACATAATAACTTGGTCAGGACGTTACAGCGAGAACTGCACACTCGAGCTGGTAGCTGAGCTACTGCTCTTGCTACTGAAGTTAGCAGGCAATTGAAATAATTGCACTAACTGGACCAAATATAAAAATTCTAAAAACAAGAAAACTATTTATAATCTACCTCTGTCTCTTGTTATGGAAGAAACTAATTTGAATTGATATAAGATCCCAAAAATGCTAATTTATCACTTTCAAATCTACCCAATAATGTCCCCAACTCAACACATAAAACCTCCCTCCGTAATGGTCTGCGGCACAACCCCAATACAACACTACAACAACACGAATCTACAACATCACACAATCTGACAACTGTCAGTTCCTATTGCAAAAGCTTTGATAGGTTGGATAATGCGTCCTCTCGGAAGTGGTCATAATTACCATTTAGGTCTATGGAAGGGGGTGAGAACCATGAGCCTCCTGAGGAACTGCGCTGTGTGTCCATCTAAGTCTTATTGTACTCCAGAGAACAGGTACAAATAGCGTAGCTTCGTTCCTGGTTTGTTGGTTATGAAAAATTGTCATGTTTTTTCTTTGGAAAATTGGGTTTTCTGGCTACACCAATGTAGTGCCTACTCATTCTCCTTCAAGAGTGCGTAGATTGGAAGTTAATTATAGCACCCTTCATTGCATATACTGTGTGTGTTTATATCATTTTATATCATTTGCTGTACATTCTTTGTTATCATTACTTTCGTTTTGGGTATTAGTTGTATCATAAAAAGGATACTTTTTAGTGTTATCACTTTTTTCACTGAGCGAGGGATGATCCTGCCGCCTATCCCTCCTCTTTGTTATGGGGCATGTTTCCTCCACTTACTCAGTGTGATGTTTAATCCTGTTTATCCCTCTACTGCTCGCGAGAACTGCACACTCGAGCTGGTAGCTAGCCAGCTACTGCTACTTGCTACTGAAGTTAGCAAGGCAAATTGAAATAAATTGCACTAACTGGACCAAAATATAAAAATTCTAAAAACAAGAAAACTATTTATAATCTACCTCTGTCTCTTGTAATTGGAAGAAACTAATTTGAATTGAATAAGATCCCAAAAATGCTAATTTATCACTTTTCAATCTACCCAATAATGTCCCCAACTCAACACAAAACCCCTCCGTAATGGTCTGCGGCACAACCCKAATACAACACACTACAACAACACAATACAACATCACACAACTGACAACCTGTCAGTTCCTATTGCAAAAGCTTTGATAGGTTGGATGCGTCCTCCGGAAGTGGTCATAATTACCATTTAGGTCTATGGAAGGGGGTGAGAACCATGAGCCTCCTAGGTTTTGTATTGAAGTCAATGTACCCAGAGAAGGACAGAAGCTAGCTGTCCTCTGGCTACACAATGGTGCTACACCAGAGTGCTGTTGAAGTTATTATAGACCTTCATTGCAAAACAGTGTGTTTTAATCAATTATTTGSTGACATATGAATATATTTAGTATAGTTGTATCTAAAAAGGATAACTTTTTTAGTGTTTCACTATTTTCACTGAGGAGGATGATCCTCCCCTTCCTCCTCTGAGGAGCCTCCACTTACTCAGTGTGTTTATCCTGTTTATCCCTCTCTCTCTCTCTCTCTTTTTTCAGTGTAGGCCCAGAACTGTAAAAAACTGTCAAGAGGAAGTGGGAGTTTTCACTTTTAGAACAGTTCCCTGACAAGAGAGAAAATCAGAAAACAGATCAAATGGATGAAAGGCAGACATCTTACTCTCCAAAGTATTGGGATCTCAGTGCTCCATTTCCCACTCTTTTTTTCCCTTCCTTCTTACCTTCAGAATTTTTGCAGGCCTCTTAGGGACCACAGAGAAGGCCTGACCTGGAGAGTGGGTACAAAGAGAATGGGTATAAAGACTCTTTTAGATTTWWWAAAATCTMTATTAATCCATCCTCTTTGGAGGACAAAAAAATAGTGCCCTGGTTTTGACCATGGCACATAGAGCTCTGTTCAAAAGTAGTAACTAGAGTAACTGGCACGAGGGCCCTTCTCCAAAAGTGATTTTCTCATTCCTCTCCATTCCTCCTCATTAAACAGGAGTGTGTTTCTGTGGTTCACAGGCTGCTTGATGTGTCAGTCTGCCAGTCTAACCCTGTGGATGCCATGCGAGCCTGCTGCCTATAAAACCCAACCAGGGAATTCACTAACCAGGAGGAGAGTAGTTGCCCCCCCCCCCCCCACACACACTCCACACCGGCACCCCACCAATTCACCTGCAACAACAGACCATCAGACCTATGACTAGTCAGAAGCCGGCAGCAAGTAAACACACTGAGCAATTTAGATGTTGTAAATCCCACAAAGTGCCTGTTGGCATTTTCACTGAAGCGTTAAAACCCTTTTTAATTTTGTTTTTTGAGCTCTAGCTAGCTACCTGTGGTTGGCACACAGAGGGTTGTGAACAGGGGTCTTGCACGCACYTAGCAGCAGCAGCAGCAATGGTAGATCTTTTAGTTGTTTTATGTGTTTGCTTACTTTAAGTTTATCGCTGATGCTTTTTCACTCTCTGATCACCCAGATATTTGTATTTCACAGTGCTGTGGAAGCTACAATCTTAGTCTTACAGGACCATGAATGTTTCATTTTCACCCTGTAAATCATATACATTTAGCCCAATAATGACGGTAGATTGTATGCTGTCCTATTTGGGTGAAATACTCATTTGACTATTATTGTATTTTTTTWATCTTCTCCCTGTAAGATTGAAAGTCATTATGAAATACTGTCAGTGGAATATTTCTTGAAAACTAGACAGAACCCCCCCTAGACAGATCTGAGCTATGAGGTCCCACCTGGGGTGATAGACTCTCCTCAAAATCCTTTTGATAGAAATGTCTCGAACAAAGATGCTCTGTTCCTTCTGTGTCTGGTGTCCTGCTCCTCGGATAACTTACTTGTTTCAAAAGGTGGTTTAGGAGAGCAATATAACATGTTGGTTTGGGAACCGAGATCTAGAACATGTCAGAAGTCTTCCAACTAGACAGTAGCTGTCAGAGGGATTGAACCAGTAGGAATATTGAACCAGCTGTACTGTGCATTACTACTGGCCTCYGGAYGATAACAAACAACCCACTGAAACCACTCCTGAGTTCAAATACACAACTAAACCTTGTTGCTCATTAAAGTATTTTGACAGACGGACCTCAATGAAGGGAAGCAATGACAATGTGTTCACTCCTCACCACTGATGACTGCAGTATTTTTGCTTGGYCCGAGGAATGCAATAAAAGTAGTGTGGATTGAACCATAGAAGCCTTGGAATGGCAATGGGAAACAGAAAATTAAAGACCTTGGAATCTCATTTGATGGAATTGAAACAACACTTCTTGGAACAATTCAAGCTGGGAATTTTGGACAAATCAGTTTCTCCTATTTTCATTGATTTCTTATAGAATGTGCAGAACTCTGAGGCACAGTATAGCTACAACTACACAATAATGGTAGGTTTTCTCATGTTATTTTTAACAACTTCTCAGAGGCAAATAAAACCTTTTGTACGGCACATGTTTTTATGCACATCATACAGTGTGGTCCTCCTCTATATTAACATTTACATTGCCGTTTTGAATTCGGTTTGGGATGCATTAATACAGAATAGCAGGAAATAGCTGTCATATCAGAGAGATGATATCAGGTAGGCTCATAACCAGTGACTCTGCCCTTCTAAACAGCAGCCTGAATACTACATCACTGCTATTGACTCTACTGGGGAATCATAACACTCACACTCCCTAGTCCCTACAGCAACCTGTGGGAGATTATGATTCCTGTTACTCTAACATATACTGTACATATACTGCCTTGTAGATTGCAATCAGCAGGCTAATTTATACTGTGCTACTGAAACACTCAATCTGTGTCCAAAATGGCACCCTATTCCCTGTATAGTGCATTACTTTTGACCAGAGCCCATAGAGTTCTGGTAATATGTAGAGCACAGTGTAAAGAATAGSGTYCCATTTGGGACAGTTTCTATGTGATGTCCTGTTCATTCTTTCTCTAGTTCCCTGAGATAATGTTTAGAATAACATCCTCCTGGACCAGGCACCCCAGTCCCCAGACACAGTCCCCAGACACAGTACCCAGACACAGTTCTCTCTCAGACCCCCTCTGCTCCCTTTAGAGACCCACAGAAATATACATGCAGGAAAGGGGGATGAGGGAAGAGAGGAGGAGAGGGGCCTGTTGACTCCAGCATTGTGTCTGACCTCCCTTTCRCTCMTTCTCTTCCTTATCACGTGGAAACACATGGCAGACTGTACTGTAGAAGGGACCTGCCTCCCTCTCATCTGGCCCTCTGTAGCAGGCCAGATGTAATGAAGCATCCAAACAGCCAGCAGACACAGCATGTGCTGATTATACCTCTTTGTGTTTGTCTCCAAACGGCACCCTATATTCCCTGTATAGTCCACTACTTTTGAGGCAAGGGTTAAGGTTGTGTTTAGGGTCAGTGGTTGAGGCTAGGGTTAAGGTTGTGTTTAGGTCAGTGGTTGAAGTTAGGATTAAGGTTGTGTTAGGGTCAGTGGTTGAGGCTAGGGTTAAGGTTGAACGGATGTGGACATGAAAGAGGGTTAAGGTTGTGTTTAGGGTCAGTGTTGAGGCTAGGGTTAAGGTTGAACGGGATGTGGACATGAAGCTAGGGTTAGGTTGTGTTTAGGGTCAGTGGTTGAGGCTAGGGTTAAGTTGTGTTTAGGGTCGTGGTGAGGCTAGGGTTAAGTGTGTGTTTTGGGTCAGTGGTTGAGTCTGAGGGTTAAGGTTGACCGGGATGTGGACATGAAGCAAGGGTTAGGTTGGTTTAGGGTCGTGGTTGAGGCAAGGGTTAGGGTTGTGTTTGGGTCAGGTGGTTGAGGCTAGGTTAAGGTTGAACCGGATGTGGACATGAAGCTAGGGTAAGGTTGTGGTTTAGGGTCAGTGGTTGAGGCTAGGGTTAAGGTTTGAACGGGATGTTGACATGAAGCAAGGGTTAGGGTTGTGTTAAGGGTCAGTGGTTGAGGCTAGGGTTAAGGTTGTGTTTAGGGTCAGTGGTTGAGGCTAGGGTTAAGTTGAACGCGGATGTGGACAGAAGCAAGGGTTAGGGTTGTGTTTAGGGTCAGTGGTTGAGGCTAGGGTTAAGGTTGAACCTGGATGTAGACATGAAGCTGGGTTAGGGTTGTGTTTAGGGTCAGTGGTTGAGGGTTAAGGTTGAACGGGATGTGGACATGAGCAAGGGTTGGGTTGTGTTTAGGGTCAGTGGTTGAGAGTTAGGTTGAACCGGGATGTGGACATGAAGCAAGGGTTAGGTGTTTAGGGTCAGTGGTTGAGGTTAAGGTTGAACGGGATGTGGACTGAAGCAAGGGTTTAGGTTGTGTTTAGGTCAGTGGTTGAGGCTAGGGTTAAGGTTGAACCGGGATGTGGGTATGAAGCAAGGTTAGGGTTGTGTTTGAAGTCAGTGGTTGAGGCTAGGGTTTAAGGCCTTGAACCGGGATGTGGACATGAAGCAAGGGTTAAGGTTGTGTTTAGGGTCAGTGGTTGAGGCTAGGGTTAAGGTTGAACCGGGATGTGGACATGAAGCAAGGGTTAGGGTTGTGTTTAGGGTCAGTGGTTGAGACTAGGGTTAAGGTTGAACCGGGATATAGACATGAAGCTAGGGTTAGGGTTAGAGTTGTGGAAGATTGAGACTAGGGTTAGGGTTAGTGTTGTGGTTAAGGGTTGAACCGGAATGTGGACATGAYAACCCTTTTTGGTTCCAAGTAGAACCCTTTCCCCAGAGGGTTCTACATGGAACCCAAAATAGTTCTACCTGGAACCAAAAAGGGTTCTCCTATGGGGACAGTCAAAAACGCCTTGGAACCCATTTTTCTAATAGTGTAGATCCTGTCACATGTCCAGGCATTACCACACTGTGATTTACGGCCATGGTCATCTCCTCCTAAACCCCATCCCAGCCCGATCCAGTTATCAGACCCCCTCTTCTCCCAGCCCCAGCCCCAGAACCATCCCAAGCCCCATCCCAACCCTCATCCCACCCCCAGACCCCCTCTCCCTCTCCCCCTAAGGCTTAGGCCCTTGACGGCACCAGGCCATCCAGTCTCCCATCTCCTCCTAGGCCCAGAACCATCCCCATCTCAAGCATCATCCCACCTTTAGTTCCCCTCTTGCCCAGACCTCCAGACCTCCTCTCCCCCTGACGGCACCAGGCCCTCCAACTCCTCGCCAGATCCCGTCACACCTTCAGGCATTAACCACACAATTATTTACAGCCGTGGCTGATATGACTGACATGTGTAATGCCTGAAGTACAGACCCTCTGCATCGTCCTGATAGTAAAAGAGCCATTTTGCAAGACCATGGTTTCCTGCCACACTTTATGAGATGCACTCTTTGGCTGGCACCCCCAAAATGCTGAAAGATCTTAAACCACCAGGGCTATTTAATGCGTTTGAAAGAATCTGGAAAAAATATTTGGGAGCTCAGATGAATATTGAGAGAACTCACAGACAGGAGAGGAGGTATTTTGAAATAATAATTAGTACATCTAAAGAGGTCCAGCAAAGTTATCATTATATCAAATTATTTGGCTAAATAGGGCCACTAGTGCTAAAAGTAGATCAGTAAGAACAGGATCTATAGTTCTTCCAGGGCTCCAACAAGCATACATCATCTTTACACACACACACACACACACACACACAAACACACATATTTGCACACGCAAACGCACACATACCCCTAAAATAGAAACCCTTTCTCTTCTCCTCCTCTGTCTTGAAGTTCTCTCCTCCTCACGCCACATCTGTATAATCAAACACATGCTGGGATACAGTAACAAACAAACAACTAGCCAATGAAACGCAAATGGGACTGAAAAGTGTTTGTCGACAGCCAATGCACTCTTACTCCCGCACAACTAATGTTTTTCCAGTATATGCTATTGTTACTTCTTTACCACTACTACTACTACTACTACTACATTTCTACAACAACTACTACTACTACTACTCTACTAGGCTACTTATATTACTAATCTTCTACTACTACTGATACTCTACTACTACTACTACTGCTATTACTATTATTACCGTGCTTCTACACCTGCATTGCTTGCTGTTTAGGGTTTTAGGCTGGGTTTCTGTACAGCACTTTGAGATATCAGCTYATGTAAGAAGGGCTTTATAAATACATTTGATTTGATTTGATTACTACTACTACTGCTATTACTACTACTACTACTACTACTACTACTACTACGACTGCTATTAATACTACTACTACTATTACTACTACTACTACTTCTACTGCTACTACTACTACTGCTTCTCTATTTCTACTACTACTACTACTACTGCTACTACTACTATTACTACTACTGCTATTACTACTACTACTGCTACTCTTTCTACTACTACTACTACTTCTACTCTATTTCTACTACTATTACTACTACTATTACTACTACTACTATTACTACTACTGTTATTACTACTACTACTACTACTACTACTACTACTCTATTTCTACTTCTACTACTATTACTACTACTACTGCTGCTACTCTTTTTCTACTACTACTACTACTATTAATACTACTGTTACTAATATTAATACTACTACTACTACTACTACTCTATTTCTACTACTACTAATCCTACTACTACTACTACTACTGCTACTCTATTTCTACTACTACTACTACTACTACTATTAATACTACTGTTACTAATACTAATACTACTACTACTGACTGCTAATGTATGTTCAGGTCATCTTGTCACTCCTCAGGTAAAGCCATTAGTTTATACCAAGCCAACACTGTGAAACCCCATGCATCAATGTAACTGACCATTTTATTCAATGATAAACTACACCGGATTTAGACGACCGCAGACCATTATTCATGTGTGATTTTAACAAGTCTAACACAGGTCTTGGTGCTGCAGACTAATCGTTAAATATACCCTCCCTCCACCTATCTCCTCTCTAGCCGTACATAGGGAGGTAGTATAACTCTCTCCTTTTCTTCTCCTTTTACATCTCTGGTTGTGTCCTAAATGGCACCCTTTTTCTCCATATGCACTAGTTTTGACCAGGGTCCTTCAGGTTCTGGTCAAAAGTAGTGCACTATGTAGGGAATAGGGTGCCATTTGGGATGCAACCCCTCTCCCCCAACACCCTCTCTCCTCTTACTCCTCTGTCTCCAAGACCATCTCACCGGTTCTCCCTGAGCATTCATTACTAGATCTGTGATGAATACCTGCCTGTACTTCTGGGGGAGGAAACCTTTTATATGCCATCCTCCGAACAGACATGCACACTTGGCACCCTACTTTAATGGAGGTGTCTGGTCTGGATATAGAGTTCAAATATGAACTTTCTCGCTCTSGCTCTCTCCCTCTCTATCTCTCGCTCCTCTCACTCTCTCGTCTTTCTCCCTCTTTCTCTCTCTCACCCCGCTCTCCCTCTCTCTCTTTCTCTCGGTCAACAAGGGAGATTAATAAATAGCCTATGTGTTATGTTTGGTTTAAGAACACAGAAGTAAAGAAATTAAGACAGAAGTAAAGGGTAAAGACCAGAGGCCTCGTTTATCAATCATGCATATCCACAAATCTGTGTTTAAACCATGCGTGGGATCATTTCCACGCAAAGTGTGAGATTTATCAATATGAACGTGTGCGTACATTTATGAACAGCCATGACCATGCGACCGCACAGTGCCAAATGGTGGAACAAAYGAACTACTTGTCAAGAATGTGAGAAAAATAGATGTTGACAATTTGTGAAATTGTCAGTGGTGTGAAGTACTTAAGTAAAAATACTTTGAAGTACTACTTAATTCATTTTTGGGGGGTATCTGTACTTACTATTTATATTTTTCATTACTTTTACTTTTACTCCACTCCACTCCTAAAGAAAATATGTACTTTTTACTCCATTTCATTTTTCCTGGCACCCAAAGTACTCGTTACATTTCAAATGTTCAGGCTGGACAACAATATGGTCCAATTTACACCTATCAATATAATGTGTTGTCATCCCTACTGCCTCTGATCTTGCGGAATCACTAAACACAAATGCTGCATTTGTAAATTGAGTGTTGGATTGTCACGTTCCTGACCTGTTTTCCCTTGTTTTTGTATTTATTTAGTATGGTCAGGGCGTGAGTTGGGTGGGTTGTCTATGTGTGATTTTCTATGTTGGGATTTTGTGTTCGGCCTGGTATGATTCTCAATCAGAGGCAGCTGTCAATCGTTGTCCCTGATTGAGAATCATACTTAGGCAGCCTGGGTTTCACATGTGTTTTGTGGGTGTTTGTCTACCGTGTTAGTGTTTTCACCACACGGTACTGTTTCGGTTTTCTGCACTTCSTTTATTGTTTTGTATTTCAGTGTTCAGTTTCGGTTTTAATAAATCATCATGAGCACGAACCATTCTGCATATTGGTCCGATCCTTCTCGCCTCTCCTCGTCCGATGAGGAGGACGAAATAGACAATCGTTACAGGATTGTACCCTTCTCTGTCCGTAAATTTAAGAAACAAAAAATGTAACGTGGGAAATATGGTAAAATCACTCTGTGGATATTCTTATTGTTTTAGAAAGACATTGTAATGAGTTCTTTGTAGAGAACAGAGATCTCTCAGAGCTATTTTAGTCCCGCTCTCCAACACATACCGTTTGACCCTCAAACATCTGCAGAAAATCACCACATTGGGTCAAATCATAATCTACATAGGGAAAAGGGTATCTAGTTAGGATACAGGACCCTGGCTACCATTGACAACAGTGTTGTCCAGGTGTTCAAGTCATCACAGTTCTACAGGGTGTTTTCAGGTTATATCAGCTAGAAGGATCTGGGGAGTTTAGATGTGATTTACAGCAGAGTCACTGTCTTTCTTGTCACTTTGCCTTTGTATATTAATGCATATCTAGAATTGCAGTACAAAGTCAGTAAACGGTCAAGTCTTAGGGAAAAAGATGGAGCAACCAACCAGGGGGTGAAACCCTGGTCTAGTTGTGTGGAGAACTGGAAAATGTAATCGGTCACTGTTGTGTGTGGTGGTGTGTGTGTTGTGTGTGTGTGTGTGTGTGTGTGGTGTGTGTGTGTGTGTGTGTGTGTGTGTGTGTGTGTGTGTGTGTGTTGTGTGTGTGTGTGTGTGTGTGTGTATATATACCGGTCTGTAGCACCAAACTCTCGACCATGGTATTGGAGGCTTTTTCTTGCAGACGTTATCTTTCGCAGTCACCACCCACAACACTTTGGTAAGAATATAAAAGAAATATTAACCAGGTAGTTTGAGCCCTGAATGCTGATTGGCTGACAGCCGTAGTATATCAGACCGTGTACCACGGGTATGACAAAACATTTATTTTATTTTTTTACACCCTTTTTTTACACCCTTTTTTTTTTACCCCGATGCATCCTTCGAAACACAACCCAACCAAGCCGCACTGCTTCTTGACACAATGCACATCCCCAACCCGGAAGCCAGCCGCACCAATGTGTCAGAGGAAACACCGTACACCTGGCGACCTGGTCAGCGTGCACTGRGCCCGGCCCGCCACAGGAGTCGCTAGTGCGCGATGAGACAAGGATATCCCTACCGGCCAAACCCTCCCCTAACCAGGACGACGCTGGGCCCATTGTGCGCCTCCCCATGGGCCTCCCGGTCGCGGCCGGCTGCGACAGAGCCTGTGCTCAAACCCAGAATCTCTGGTGGCACAGCTAGCTGCGATGCAGTGCCTTAGACCACTGCCCCACCCGGGAGGCCGCTCTAATTACGTTGTTAACCAGTTTATAATAGCAATAAGGCACCTCGGGGGTTTGTGGTATATGGCCAATATACCACGGCTAACAGCTATATCAGGCACTCTGCGTTGCGTCGTGCAAAAACAGCCGTTAAGCTGTGGTATATTGGCCATATACATACCCCCTCGTGCCTTATTGCTTAATTATACACCCAGTGAATCTAGGCTGCTTATGCACCAGCTTTACAGAAAGGAGAACATATTACTTATCTCACCTGAAAGAATGTGAGGGAAAAATGTAGATATTCTGCCAGTAGTTTATGGACGAAACCACCCAATCATGGAAGCATGGGGATGGTGTTTGAAGCTGAGCGGCAGTAGTGTAAACGTCAGTTTTGTGTGTGTCTCAAATGACCCTATTCGCTATATAGTGCACTACATTTGACCAGAGGCCTATCGGTGCCATTTGGGACGCAATTGGTGTGTCCAGATAAGGCCGGAAGAAACCTTTCTCTAAACAGCGATGATGAATGTTGTTCAGGTCCAAGGTATGGGAGGTTTACATGCAGCAGTGACACACTGTTTGGCCCGCTCCACTCCTCTACACTTCTCTTTGATTTGCCCATTCTGCTGCTGGCCCACTGGTATCCAGGTCTGACTGGGGCGTAACAATACAAACCACATTCTGTATCCAGAACTACATCCCAAACGGCACCCTATTCCCTTTGTAGTGCACTACTTTTGACCAGGGTCCATAGGGCTTGGTCAAAAGTAGTGCACTATGTATGGAATAAGGTGCCACTTAGGATGTAACCTAGATTTTGGGTGTAACAWTACAAACCAGATTCTGGCTCCCTTATAGCCATGCCAGATGGACAGCATACCAGTCAAACCAGGCCTTCTAGTATAGGAAACACACACTGGTAGCTGTAACAGGCTCCATCCAGAACTCACAAGGACCACCTGGGAACAGTAGAGTGTTGGTGCTACTGTATTGTAAAATAACATACTGGTGATAAAATGTGTGCATTGTTAGCTTTGATTTCATTGGGTTGCAGGGTGCARCCCAAATGTCACCCTATTCCCTATGTAGTGCACTACTTTTGACCAAAGCCAATACTTTTGACCAGAGCCCATGAAAAGTAGTGCACTATATAGGGCATTAGGGGTGCCATTTGTACACAATCGCAGTCGAATGGTTTCTCTCTAATCCGTAGTGACAGTTTCTGGCTGGGGGTCAATTAAAGCATAAACCACTAGTTTCTGTTAATACATGGTGTTGGGTGGAAGACAACAACAATGGTAGATTCTGTTACCATTATGTTACATACTACGGTTCCCCTGTACTTCTAGCTATTATCTCAATGCAATTGGTAGTAAAGTCAGGTGCTCTTCCAAGGGTTCATCAAGAGTTCTTTCCCTACACACACATAACCAAACCACACACACACCTGAGGATCAGAGTGCTGGAAACCTTCCTGAGATTTAATGGGGTGTTGGTGGAGCTGCAAAGCTGAGCGAGTCGAAATTTTAAATGTCACATTAACTAAGTAATATATAGACTGTTTACATCATCCAATGTGGGTGAGGTCACCACACAGTGACCTTGAAATACTATAACCATTATTTTTTTTGTGATTTGTTTTATCTCCATGCGTGTACGTGTGTTTGTGTGTGTGCTCGTGGTGTGTGTTCTGAACACAGCCCAGTGTAGGTGGTCGTCTGGTGAAGGTTAGAGCCAACTGTAAGGGATTATCTCTCTGTAGAAAAAGATATGTCACGGTCAAACCCATAAAAATAGATGCATTCTTCCAATGGTAGCTACAGTGATGTTCTTCCTGTAGGGCAGCATACTGAAGCCTCCCCTCACATCAAATCGTATGAAGCTACTAGGTTTTTGAGGATTTCCTGTGTGATATAAAAAGTGTGAAAGGGACCTTGGATCCTCCTTATTATGATCAGGGGGGTACTGAGCGAGTTTGCTGGCTCATCCTGTAAAATTACTGTTGATAGGAAGAGAAAAAGCTACAGCCCACTACAGCTGAGTTGCTATATACAGTATTGGGATGCGTCCCAAATAACACTCTATTCCCTATGAAGTGCACTACTTTTGACCAGGATTTATGGGCCCTTTTCAAAAGCAGTGCACTGAATAGGGATTATGGTGCCATTTGGGACGCATATTTAGACAGTATCTACTGAGGTGGGGAATCAAGCTGTAAAGTGAAAGCAGATGGAGCAAAAGGCTGGAATATTTTCCACTTGAAGTATACTGCTGGTGTTAGGGCCTCCCTCTCTTTCTTTCTGCAATTGCCATACCAGGCGATGATACAGCCTGACAGCATGCTCTGATACAGAGGGGTTGGGTTAAATGCGGAATATGCATTTGAGTTGAATGCATTCAGTTGTGCAACTGTATCCCCTTTCCCTTTCAATGGTGCATCTGTAYAAGTTTGTGAGGGTCTTAGGGTCCAAGACAAATTTATTCAGCCTCCTGAGGTTGAAGAGGTGCTTTTGTACCTTCTTCACCACACTGTCTGTGTGAATGGACCTCTTCAGGTTGTCAGTGATGTGCACGTCAAGGAAATGGAAGCTTTTCACCCTCTCCACTGCGGCCCCATCGATGTGGATTGGGGCATGCTCTCTGTGCTGTCTCCTGTAGTCCACGATCAGCTCATTTGTTTTGTTGACGTTGAGGGAAAGGTTATTTTCCTGGCAGCACTCCGCTAGGGCCCTCACCTCCTCCCTGTAGGCTGTTTTGTCATTGTTGGTAACCAGGCCTACCACTGTTGAGTCATCAGCAAACTTGATGATTGAGTTGGAGATGTGCGTGGCCACGCAGTCGTGGGTGAACAGGGAGTAAAGGAGGGGGCTGAGTACTCACCCTTGTGGGGCTCCCACATTGAGGATCAGCGTGGTTGAGGTGTTGTTGCCTACCTGAGGTTGGCCCTTCAGGAAGTCCAGGTCCCAGGMTGGGGTTAAGACCCAGGGCRCCGAGCTTAGTGATGAGCTTCAAGGGCACTATGGTGTTGAAGGCTGAGCTTCTTACATACAGTAGGTATTCCTCTTGTTCAGATGGGATAGGGCAGGGTGCAGTGCGKTGGCGATTGTGTCATCCGTGGATCTGTTGGGACGGTATGCAAATCATAGTGGGTCTAGGGTGTCAGGTAAGGTGGAGGTGATATGATCCTTAACTAGCCTCTCAAAGCCCTTCATGATGACAGAAGTGAGTGCTACTGGGCGATASTAATTTAGTTCKGTTACCTTCACTTTCTTGGGTACAGGAACAATGGTGAAGCAAGTGGGGATTGAAATGGAATATGTCCATAAKCACTCCAGCCAGTTGGTCTGCACATGCTCTGTCACACCCTGATCTGTTTCACCTYTCTTTGTGCTTGTCTCCACCCCTCTCCAGYTGTCGCCCATCTTCCCCATTATCCCCTGTGCATCTATACTTGTGTTCTCTGTTTGTCTGTTGCRAGTTCGTCTTGTCTCGTCAAGCCTACCAGTGTGTTTTTCTCACTCCTGTTTCCTTGAGCCCCTGTTGTCTAGTTTTGATCATTCGGCCTGCCCTGAGCCTGCATGCAGGTCTGTACCTTTTGCCACAGCCCTGGATTACTGACCTCTGCCTGCCCCCGACCCTGAGCCTGCCTGTCACTCTGTACCTTTTGTCACTGGCCTGGATTACTGATCTCTGCCTGCCACCGACCCTGAGCCTGCCTGTCACTCTGTACCTTACGGACTCTGCCCTGGACTACCGACCCCTGTCTGCCCTTGACCTGTCCTTTGCCTGCCCCCTTTTTATATAATAAACGTATGTTATTTGAACGGTCTGCATCTGGGTCTTTTCCTGAGCCGTGATATGCTCTGAGGAAGTGGCTTGGGATGCCGTCTGGGCCGGCAGCCTTGCGAGGGTTAACTCACTTAAATATTTTACTCACCTCGGCCATGGAGAACGCTCCTGCGTCAGTGGCTCTGTGTTTTCCTCAAAGTGGACGAAGAAGGTGGTAAGCTTGTCCGGGAGTGAGGCGTCAGTGTCCATGATGGGGCTGGCTTTCCCCTTATAATCTGTGATTGTCTGGAGTCCATGCCACATATGTCTTGTGTCTGAGCCATTGAATTGCAACTCCACTTTGTCCCTGTACTGTCATTTTGCCTCTTTGATTGCCTTACGGAGGGCATAGCTGGTCTGTTTGTACACATCCAAGTTCCCAGTCATCTTACCATGGTTAAATGCGGTGGTTTACGCTTTCAGTTTTGCGTGACTGCTGACATCTATCCACGGTTTTTGGTTTGGATAAGTTCTAATCATCACACTGGGAGCAACATCCTCTATGCACTTCCTGAGGAACTCAGGCACCGTATCAGTGTATACGTCAATACTATTCTTAGAGGCAACCCGGGTGATCAAAACAATCTTGAAGAATAGATTCAAACAAAATAAAATAAAAGTTTATTTGTCACGTGCGCCGAATACAACWGTGAAATGCTTACTTACAGGCTCTAACCAATAGTGCAAAAAAGGTATTAGGTGAACAATAGGTAAGTAAAGAAATAAAAACAACAGTAAAAAGACAGTGAAAAAGAACAGTAGCAATCGGAGATTTGGTCAGATCAATGATGAACAGCCCTTACCATGGATACTTCCTGTTTACATTTCTGCCTATAGGAGGGGAGGAGCAAAATGGAGGCATGATCTGATTTGCCAAAAGGGACCGGGGAGGGCCTTGTAGTCGTCCCGAGAGGGGGAGTAGCAATGCTCAATGAGCGAGTAGCACAGGAGYTGTGTTGATAGAACTTTGGTTGCCTTTTCCTCAGATGTCCTTTATTAAAGTCCCCAGCAACAATAAATAKGGCCTCAGGATATGCGGTTTCATTAGTATGCTTCCCAAGTTGTATTGCCTTAACAGAATATAACGTGGTAGTTACAGTCATTGCCTTGTAGTATAACTCCCAAAGAGGCATAATTGCAACAAGTCCACAGAAAGAACAAAAATACAGTACAATATGTAAAGCTAATGAGRACAGTCCGTGCTACCTTCTGTCCCTTTCTATCAACCACATTCCACAAGTTATTCTTGCTCAGTTCATATCACACTTGCCAAAATAATGAGTTCACCAAAGTSCATTCCCACTGAGGATGCTGATAGACCAGGCATGGTTCTGGGCTCAGGTTACCCATGGTGCACTCTATTACAGGGTTCACTGGGCCGCTGTCACCTGCATCTCGCTTACGATCTTCAAGGGACTCCAACATGATTATTAAAACATTACAAAACTCTCAAAACACTACGCAACAAAACTCATGAGAAACTGCTTGGAAATAAACTCTCCGAATAAACTTTCAAAACGTTAAGAAAGCTCGTGCAAAACCGGAGTGCATGGTGCATTCGTGACATTTTTACATTCTTTGTGTGGACGTTTTTCAAGCAGGCATGTTTCTCACTCAGTGGTCAACATCTATTGTTTTGTTGGAAAGTTTTTCCCCTGATACGAATGGAAATAGCCAACAGGCTAATAGCTGGGACTGTCTACCTGCAGAGCCATTAACCAAACAGACCAAACAGTGACTGCGTCCCAAATGCACCCTATTCCCTATTTACTGTAGTGCATTACTTTTGACCAGAGCACTATGTGTGACATATGTGACTCAGCCAGAGTTAATGTGTTTGAAGCTGAGTCTGAAGCTGAGGTGATTAGAGAGAAGAAACAGGAGAAGCGTCGTCACGCTCTGCTCTGAAAGCCACATGTAAACATCTCCTTGTGGAAAAAGATCCCAAATACCCCTCCTCCTGATTCTAACCCAACCAGACCTGGGTTCAAATACTATTTAAAAATATTTTCTAATACTTTACCTGTGCTTGATTGAGCTTGCCTGGCTTAKTGGATCAATAGAATTGTCCCAGTATTGCAATCCCTGCCCATCTGGCACTCCAGGCAGGCTAAAACAAACGCTCAAAGTATTTGAAAGWWTTCAATTAGCATTTTAAKCCAGGTCTGAACCCAACCAACCACTGTACTAGATGAGCCAGCGGGGGAGGAAGGTACAGACAGTAGACATTCAGACAACACTCTCTTGGGTAAAATGATACAAATAAATATTTATAGCACATCTTATAGTGATGTAAGCAGAAAAGGCCTCAAAACGCTTCCAGGCTGGTGTTTGTCTGTGATGATTGACAGGGCCGGCCCTAGCTTTTTGGGGACCCTAAGCATTTTTTTGCTGCAATTTCCTGCCATTCATGTTGTGGGTGCASAGAAAATGTTGCAGTTTTAAAGCAAGTTTCTGCAATTCTACACATTTTGCAATGGGGCGGAGAGAAGACTGCATTTTTATAACTAATTTCATGTAATTCTACAAATTTTGCAATTGTCACGCCTGCTCCCTCCCTCCGGAGCTCGATGTCGCTGGTCTACCAACCACCGGTCCTGACAACCCACATTGTGCACACCTGGTAACCATCATTGCGCACACCTGCTCATCATTTTCTCCTTGATTACTCCCCCTTTACTTAGCCCTCAGTTGTCTTCAGTCACTAGGTGTTATTGTTTTCTCTCATGTTATGTACGCGCCTCATGTTTGTTCATTTGCGTCGGTTCTTTATTAAAATCACCTTCCGCACCTGTTTCCTGACTCCCGGCGTATATGTTACAGCCATGGTGTGGAGAGAAACCATTTGCAGTTTTACAGCTAATTTCCTGCAATTCTACACATTTTGCCATGGCTTATGCAATGTTAATATGACATCTGAGTGAGAATGATGGGGGCCGGGTGGAGGTCAGGGCCCGTGGGCATGTACCCTTCTTACCTGGTCGATTATTAGACCATGATTACTACAAGTTTGGATAGCTGGATAGACAAATTTACCAATCTAATAWTTTTTTACAGCTATGGGTTATCGAGTGGCTATCAAATGACTGACATAACAAGAGAAACTGCTGATGGACAACCAAATTTCGAAATTGCACCTTGTGTGTTGGCATTTCTATATTCTAACTCTCAACAGTAAGTTGAAACCCTGACTGAGTTCCCAATAAAAATGTATATATATATGCTGTAATCATGAACCTACATCATAACTATTGTTATGGTACAGTAGTCATGAAAACTACATCATAACTTGTTATGTTACAGTAGGCGGAACCTACATCATAACTATTGTTATGGTACAGTAATCATGAACCTACAGGACTATTGTTTTGGTACAGTAATCATGAACCTACAGGACTATTGTTTTGGTACAGTAATCATGAACCTACAGGACTATTGTTATGGTACAGTAGACATGAACCTACATCATAACTATTGTTTTGGTACAGTAATCATGAACCTACAGGACTATTGTTTTGGTAGTCATTATACTATTTCCTTAGACCGGGAACCTCAGACCGGGAACATAAGGTCCTGCGGTGGTTTTTATAATAGGTAGACCACCAGGCAGCGCTGCTCCTATAAAGTTTCTGTTCCGTTCCAATGCTGTGGACTGACGGATGCTGCCAGTTCAACACATATAATAATTAAATTAACAGAAAATGATGGCCGATGTTCTGTGGCAGCACAACGGCTACTACGCCGCTTTTAGGTATGGTCTGACTCACAATACAACCCTGGTCTCACCTAGTCTGTCTCAATTCTAGCTGAACTCTCTCGGTTATTTTCCCTTCTCGTCTGCCTGTGGCCTGCTCACATCATGAATGGACTCAAATATGTCCAGGAATTCTGCTTGTCCAAACTATATCCACCACAAGGCCGGACCTGTTTCCAACCCCAACCCACAGGTATCTCTCTCAGGGATGGAAAAGAGAAGTCAGAGTTACAATACCAACTGTTACTCTATGGTCTTTTATCCCACATTCTCTCCATCCTTTGTTCGCATCCCAAATAGCACCCTACTGTTTTCTATTAGCTGTACAACACACCCATCCTGGGATATCTACAGATGTAGGATCTTAATAATGAGCCAATTTSCTACAGCAGGAAAATAATCCTGCAGCAACAGGAAATGTGAATTAGTATGTGGATTATAATTCATGGACATTTTTGTAGGGGTTGATCCCCTTTTTGTCAGGGCAATCAAGTCTGAAATTTCAAAGTGGAAATTACAAACTTCAGAAGCMTTTTTCAAGTACACTACAAGTTTGCATTTCATGCTGTGCAGGTCAATTCTCAGCATCAAAAGAGTGATCAAAGTAAGATCTTACATCTGTACATCCTAAAGTGTGAGGGCTGAGGAGAGACTTTTGAGTGGAGTGGAAAACACAGTCACAAAGACAACTAGTAAAATACTGCGCACATTATGTACTGAGCATGTAGAGTAATSTACAGTGAAACCAAATGTCCACTCCCATAGACCTCTGGTCAAAAGTAGTTCACTATTTTGGGAATATAGGGTGCCATTTGGGATGCAGACACAGTATGGCAAGTCTGGACTGTATGTCTGCTAGTAGCTAGTACACTATGTTCAGGGATCACGTGTGATGGAGTGGCTGTCTTCACTTCATCATCGGCCCAAAACGCTGAACGAGGCATGTACTGTATAACACATAACAAATTACACTATGCACTATGGCTGACTAAATATAACACATAACACAGGGGTTGTGTCCCAAATGGCACCCTGATCCGTTTATAGTGCACTACATTTGACCAGAGCCCTATGGCCAAAAATAGTACACTATATAGGGAATACTGAAGGGTACCATTTTGGATGTAGAAATTAGCACAGTGCATTCGTAAAGTATTCAGAGCCTTTTACTTTTTCCAAATTGTGTTACGTTACAGCCTTATTCTAAAAATAAAATAAAATAAAATGTTTTCCTCATCAATCTACACACAATACCCCATAATGACAAAGCGAAAATAGGTTTTTAGAAATTTTTGCAAATGTATTAAAAAAACTGAAATAACTTATTTACATGAGTATTCAGACCCTTTGCTATGAGACTCGAAACGTGTCATCCTTAAGATGTTTCTACAACTTGATTGGAGTCCACCTGTGGTAAATTCAATTGATTGGAAATTATTTGGAAAGGCACACACCTGTCTAGATAATGTCCCACAGTTGACAGTGCATGTCAGAGCAAAAACCAAGTCATGAGATCGAAGGAATTGTCTGTAGCATTGAAAGTCGTCAAGAACACAGTGGCCTCCATCATTCTTAAATGTAAGAAGTTTGGAACCACCAAGACTCTTCCTAGAGCTGGCCGCCCGGCCAAACTGAGCAACTGGGGGAGAGGGCCTTGATCAGGGAGGTGACCAAGAACCCGATGATAACTCTGATAGAGCTCGAGAGTTCCTCTGTGGAGATGGGAGAACCTTCCAGAAGGACAACCATCTCTGCAGCACTCCACCAATCAGGCCTTTATGGTAGAGTGGCCAGACGGAAGCCACTCCTCAGTAAAAGGCACATGACAGCCCGCTTAGAGTTTGCCAAAAGGCACCTAAAGACTCTCAGACCATGAGAAACAAGATTCTCAAAGTACTGAGTAAAGGGTCTGAATACTTATGTAAATATATTATTTAAGTTTTTTATTTTAAATAAACTGTTTTTGCTTTGTCATTATGGGGTATTGTGTTTAGATTGATGAGGGGAAAAAAACTATTTAATCCATTTTAGAATAAGGCTGTAACGTAACAAAATGTGGAAAAAGTCTGAATACTTTCCGAATGCACTGTAACACTATGCACTATGGAGTATGAAAAGAGTCCATTGAGCTGTCAGGTAGAACACTCTACGTCCCAGAAGCTGTTTCTGATGCAGGACCAGCTGCTCTATACAACCTAATCTGCCTCCAAAATGCCCCCCATATTCCCTATTTATTGTAGTGCGCTACTTTTGACCAGCACCCTATTGGCCCTGGTCAACTGTGATCAACAGTAGTGCACTATATAGAAAATAAGGTTCCATTTGAGACTTCGGCATACCTACCCTGTATGGGCCCTGGGCTCCATCAATCACCTGTCTGGCTGGTTCAAACGGCTCTGAAGCCCAGAGGCCAACTCTTAGGGGGCGTCCCAAATGGCACACTATTCCCTGTATAGTGCACTACTTTTGACCAGGGCCTATAGGGCACTGTATAGGGAATAGGGTACCATTTTGGATGCATGCTAACTCTTACTGTACCCACTATTGTGTTCTTGATACCTGGACTCTGTATTCATTTGTCTTCCCTGAAACCACCGACATTCCTCCGGCCTCACAGTGAAGGTTTGTGGGGAAAAACTAGGGTTTCAGTCAGACTAATGYTTTTCTTGGTCAGTCCAGTAAGCTTAAGTGGGTTTGTCCTGTATCCATAGTAAGTTTGAGATTTTACTCTGATGTGTCATATGAATTTGAAAAGTAAGCACAARGCAAGGATAGAAACAATACATGTACATGGTAAAACAGGAAAAACTTGTTCTGTGACATTCAGCTCCAGCTGAAAAAAAAAGATTTTGTACATTTATAGTATATGGGAAGACATCTCATGGTATATACTGTACACACCATGGTGTAGGTATAGTATATAGGTCCATGAAAAACTGGTATTATACCTTGCATATGAGATGCACTAACAGTGTGTCGTCTTCATAGGCTAGTTAACCTATAGCATATTTTGTGTGAAACATGTACCTCATTGAAAAAATTCAATGTGTAACTCTGTGTTGTCTGTTCACACTGCTATGCTTTATCTTGGCCAGGTCGCAGTTGCAAATGAGAACTTGTTCTCAACTAGCCTACCTGGTTAAATAAAGGTGAAAAAAAAATATATAATAATAATAATTGAAGAGTTATATGTGCTTAAAGTGGTGAGAGAGTGCAGAATAAGATGTCATGTTATTTCTAGCGGTCCTGCTAACTTTATCTCTTCACTTTAGCATGGAAACTCATGTCAAGTATAAGCCAGTTCTTTGTACATCACATGGATTTACCATTAATGTTTATATGCATGTGGTCCCGTGTGGCTCAGTTGGTAGAGCATGGCGCTTGCAACGCCAGGGTTGTGGGTTCATTACCCACGGGGGGACCAGGATGAATATGTATGAACTTTCCAATTTGTAAGTCGCTCTGGATAAGAGCGTCTGTTAAATGTAAATGGTAAATGTAATATGCATTTTTCTCCCAAAGGTAGAGGCCCTGCACCCTCGGAGAGCCTGCCAGGGAGACTTACCATCCGTTCAGCAAAACATTGCTCCTTTTTCCCAAAGAGAAATTCTAAAATATTCAAATAAATGTTGAAATAATGAAATCTCTCTACGTTGTGAGTTTCTGGTGAGAGAGTTGGGAGAGGCTTTGATAGCAGGGCCACAACAGACAGATGCATCCCAAGTGGCTCCCTATTCCCTATTTAGTGCACATAGTGCTCTGGTCAAAAAGTGCAATGTTTTAGGGAATAGGGTGCCATTTGGGACGCAGACTGAGATGGAGATGGTGTTTCCTGCTCCTGACTCAGACATTGGCCATGGTGCTGATGTAATGTGAAGCCGGCCAGTTTCTCAGAAACCCCACTGTTAAGAGGGAACATCCATCTTGCTGTGGCTCCTACTGTAGCTCCAGCTCCACTCTATCTGACCTGATCTCTAAATTACTGTTCTCACAAACAGCATCAGCACTGGAGATTACTGTAACCACGCCAACTATGCCTATTTRCAGTAGCCTAGCCAATTCCTACAGTAACCATGCCAACCGCCTACAGTAGCCTAAGAATCGCATATTACAGCCTAGCCACCACCATAGGGCTCTGGTCAAAAGTAATGCACTTTATTAGGAAATAGGGTGCCATTTGGGACTCAAGCAAGGGATTTATCATTCATAGGYCTGTTAGGCTCCTAGAGAGGAGAGGCCATCAGACCAGAGACCAGAGACCGGAGCAGGCCTTCTTCTAACACCTCCAATCCCACCCGCATACACATTCTTTCCCAGGCAGCGAGGAGCAGTCTACAGCCAGGAGTCAGCAGCCCAGCCAAGAGCTCCTGTAGCTGGGAGAAATAACCACAGAACTGCCCCACAGGAGAAGATGGGAGGAATAACCACAGAACTCCAGGAGAAGATGGAGCCGAGTATACAGTACTGCTGGTATTATACACATTTCTATTAGGCCTGTAAGATTAGGATAAGAGTTTTACCATTTCTATTAGGCCTGTAACATTAGGATAACTTCTTATGGCTGCAGGSGCAGTATTGAGTAGCTTGGATGAAAGGTGCACAGAGGTGCCCAGAGTAAACGGCCTGCTCCTCAGTCATAGTTGCTAATATATGCATAGTATTATTAGTATTGGATAGAAAACACTCTGAAGTTTCTAAAACTGTTTGAATTATGTCTATGAGTATAACAGAACTCATATGGCAGGCAAAAACCTGAGAAAAAATCCAAACAGGAAGTGGAAATTCTGAGGCTGGTCGATTTTCAACCAAGATCCTATTGAAATCACAGCGAGATATGGATGAGTTTGCACTTCCTACGGCTTCCACTAGATGTCAGCAGTCTGTAGAACCTTGTCTGATGCCTCTACTGTGAAGGGGGGCCGAATGAGAGGGGAATTAGTCAGGTCTGCCATGACCTGACCATGCTTTCACCATGCGCGTTCACATGAGAGGGAGCTCTGTTCCATCGCTAATCTGAAGTCAATGTAATTCTCCGGTTGGAACGTTATTCAAGATTTATGTTAAAAACATTCTAAAGATTGATTCAATACATCGTTTGACATGTTTCTACTGACTGTTATGGACATTTGGACATTTGGACATTTCGTCAGCTTTTAGTGAACGCGCTTCCTGACGTTGGATTTGTTTACCAAACAYGCTAACGAAAATAGCTATTTGGACATAAATGATGGACATTACCGAACCAAACGAACATTTCTTGTGGAAGTGGGAGTCCTGGGAGTGCATTCCGACAAAGATCAGCAAAGGTAAGTGAAGATTTATAATGCTTTTTATGAGTTTTGTTGACTGCACAATTTGGCGGGTAACTGTATAGCTTGCTTTTGTGGCTGAACGCTGTTTTCAGATTATTGAATATTGTGTTTTGCCGTAAAGCTTTTTGAAATCTGACACAGCGGTTGCATTAAGAACAAGTGTACTTTAATTCTATGTAAAACATGGATCTTTCATCAAAGTTTATGATGAGTATTTTGTTATTTGACGTGGCTCTCTGCAATTTCTCCGGATATTTTGGAGGCATTTCTGAACATGGCGCCAATGTAAACTGAGGTTTTTGGATATAAATATGAATTAATCGAACAAGACATATATGTATTGTGTAACATGAAGTCCATGAGTGTCATCTGATGAAGGATCACAAAGGTTAGCGATAATTTTATCTCTATTTGTGATTTTTGTGACTCCTCTCTTTGGCTGGAAAAATGGCTGGATTTTTCTGTGATTTTGCGGTGACCTAACATAATCGTTTGTGGTGCTTTCGCTGAAAAGCCTATTTGAAATCGGACACTTTGGTGGGATTAACAACAAGATTACCTTTAAAATGGTATAAGATACATGTATGTTTGAGGAATTTTAATTATGAGATTTCTGTTGTTTGAATTTGGCGCCCTGCACTTTCACTGGCTGTTGTCATATCATCCCGTTAACGGGCTTGCAGCCATAAGAAGATAAGAGTTTTACCATTTCTATTAGGCCTGTAACATTAGGATAAGAGTTTTACCATTTCTATTAGGCCTGTAACATTAGGATAAGAGTTTTACCATTTCTATTAGGCCTATAACATTAGTATAGGAGTTTTACCATTTCAGAAGTTGTTGAGAAGAGGGTGAAGAAAAATCCCTATGATGAAGCTCTTTTGGATCGAGTTGGTCTAATTGGTTGAACTGTAATGTGTTTAAAACCTGAAGTCTTATTTAACCATCCCTATAGCTATTCAACAGGATTTTTAAAATGTATTTATTTCACCTTTATTTAACCAGGTAGGCAAATTGAGAACACGTTCTCATTTACAATTGCGACCTGGGATGTGAGCATTAACATTTGATTACATAAATGTTAAGTGTTATTAACTGATTACAGATATTTTAAGTGTGTTTCCAAATACACCTCCCCATATGGTAACGTCTTGACTCAATATACTGCGTCCCAAATGGCACCCTATTCCCTACATAGTTYCCTTCCTTTGACCAGGACCCTGGTCAAAAGTAGTGCACTATAGGAAAATAGTGCCATTTTCGAATCATCCAGAGTAACAGGGAGCCCATCCCACATCTCCCCTCACCTGCCTCCAATCCTATCATGGTGTGCCACAGGATGAATGGTTTCTAAGCTCCTCCATATGTTCCCAATATAACACACATCATATAATATATCCTCAATGGAGATGAGTGAGTCTATTGTACACACTTCAGCAAGGATAATCACAACATGATAAGTACCTTTCTGGTTACCATTGTTAAATACTTTCGTTTTTTCCCAAAGGGCACCCTATTCCATATATAGTGCACTACATCTGACCATTACATCCGTTAAATCTATTTTTYTCATCCTTCTGCAGGGGAAACTCAGCAACCAGGAGAGAACCTGCTTCTCTTCACTCATCTCTCTGTCTCTGTCCCTCTCTCTGCCATCAACAGAGAAAATGCGGCAAAAATGTAAACCTTAAAAGGAAATTCTGTTAAACTAACATTTAGAAGTCTGCTCAGCAGTCCTCGGGTCAGGTCAAATACCAATCTTCATTATTTTCCTCTTTCCTTTCATTTCTCTCTGTTTCTCTCTGCTATATCACCGATGCCTGATGACTGCAACTATCAGCAGATGTTTGGAAAGCTAATTAGGAATTTTGGCATAAGATCGTATTCCTCTATCTCTGTCTCTGTCTCTCTCTCTCTCTCTCTCTCTCTCTCTCTCATGTAGCGAGTCACAGAATCACAAAGGGTCCAGATGATAACTTCCTGCCAAGCCGGACAGGCTAGCGAACCATTGGGTTCAGGCCTGCTTGTCAGGCTTCTCAAACAAACAACAGCCAGCTAGCTGCTCTGCTCTGCGTTCCACCATTGTTCCAGTCTCACTATATCATGTTATGTTTCAGTGTTTTCACAATGTCACGATGGCCAAGAGAATTGTCTAAATAGCAGCCTAATCAATCCTAAAACCACATACTCACACTCACCACACACACAAACACGTATGCACACACACAGTTGTTTCGTCTCACCCTGGGTTGGGTTTCACCAACATTATCATCACATTGATCTTCTGGAGGTGGGTCAGTGGAGATGGCGTGACCACGAACAGTGCACGTTGAGATGCTTTGCAGAGCGCATGTTGCCAACAGATTAGTGCCAATTCGGGAGTTATTTTTACTTACTGCCATGCCGAAACGTAAGCCTATTGTTTGTTTATCCCGTCAATAAATCTATCAGATTTACCCAGCAATGGAGTGCTCCTTCTCCTTTATTCTCCTGGATAGTCACCAGTTGAAGTATCCTGGGATAAGGAATGATAGTCACCAGTTGAAGTATCCTGGGGTAAGGAATGATAGTCACCAGTTGATGAATCCTGAGGTAAGGAATGATAGTCACCAGTTGAAGTATCCTGGGGTAAGGAATGATAGTCACCAGTTGAAGTATCCTGGGGTAAGGAATGATAGTCACCAGTAACACATTCCAACATACGTCCCTTAAAGGTGTCCACTGAACCCTTCCCACATCCTCTCACAAGGGACATATAGTTTCATTTTCCCAATTTTTGGGATTTAAAGGAGTTCGGCCACGTGAAATCCTTTGTTCATTGCTGTGGTCTCGTCTCTCTGCATGAAGAAGGGGAAGAGAGTCTCCACCAGGAATTTACGACCTGAGATAACAGGAAACCTGGTGTAGGACGAGAGTGAGAGAGGGGAGCTATGATCTACACCCAGGAAAGGGCCAACATCATGACAATCAGGACCTCTTTTTTCCCCCTCTCTATGCCTGGTGCTGACAATCCTTCCATCAGTCTCCTCTCTCTCCATGGCTGACTTATGCCCTGTCTTTCCTCACTCCTCATGCTGGACTTTAGTCTCACCACAGCAACATATTGTACAGATTGGGGTGGGAAAAGGTGTGATAGTTAAAAGTCGGCTGTAAATAAGCAATTTCAAATGATGCTACACTTGTGGCATGTTCTTAATGTGCTACAAGGTAGGACTGACACCCTCCCGTAGGACTCGGTAGAAGCGAATGTCGAGAGAAGAAGCGGCGCTTGGCTTGGTATTGTTCCGGGGGACGCACTCTCTCACCTTGGCCTCTCACGAGTTCGTACGGGAGTGCAGCATATGAGACAAGACTGTAACTGCCAACATTGGATTCCCACGAAAAAGGAAGGCTAAAAGTAAAACAAAAACTCATATATATAAAAAAAAAAAATATCCCACTGATGAGTAAATGACCATGTGTTTTTTCTCTCTCTCTCAGTTGAGCGCTATGGATACTGTGTATCGGCCTGTATGGAGAGACCGATTGAAGGCCATGCAACAATGGACCCCCCAAACCAAAGGACCTGTTCATAACAAAATGAAATACGTAAGTTGTTCACTATACACTAGTGTACAAAACATTAGGAAACCAAACCTTCCTAATATGAGTTTCCCCCTTTGCCAGCAGAACAGCCTCATTCGTACCAGGGCATGGACTCTGCAAGGCCTATCCCCAACCAGGGCTGCTGGCCATTGTTTACTCCAACTGCTTCCCACAGTCGTGTGCAGGTCTGGCTAGATATCCTTTGGTGGTGACCATTCTTGATACACATATCCTATCCACCTGACAGGCGTGGCATATCAAGAAACTTATTGAACCGCATATCAGTACACAGAGTGCAGCCTTGTGCTGGACAATAAAAGGCCACTCCAAAATGAGTCGCAATTTTGTCACACAACACAAATGCCAACAGATGTCTCATGTTTTGTGGGAGACTGTTCGCAATTGGCATGCTACTGCAGGAATGTACCACCAGGGAGCTTTTTTCGCAGGAGCACCTTCTAATGTTTAGCCGCCTCCAACGTCGTTTTATGAATTTGACAGGTCGTCCAATGGCCTCAACATCTGCGCGACCACGTGTATGGCGTGTGTGTGGGCGACAGTGCTTTGCTGATGTCAACGTTGTGAACAGAGTGCCCATGGTCGCGGTGGGCGTAATTATGAGCGCCCAAAGCTCACAATGGACAGGCAAACACAATTGCATTTTACGATTGCAATTTGAAAGCAACAAAAGGATACCGTGACGAATTCCTGACAATTGCGGCCAATAGCGCCGTCGAGTCAGCAGCGATGGCCGAACGAGATCACAACATGCGTGACACACACACCAACACACACACACACACACACACACACACACACACACACATCACACACACACACACACACACACACACACACACGAACAAACACACAAACATGCACAAACACGGTTCAATGCTGTTCAATCATCCTCTCTGACCACAACAATCTTCATTTCCAATCGTCCATAGAGCTCCGACTGACTGACGACACAGACAGATCTGGTACACGCACACACGCACGAGACACACACACGTACGCACGAGCACACACATACACAAACACATACACATGCACACTGTCATCACCACCAGCGACATACAACAGTCAGCAGTAAATAGTAACCACTCTTAAAATCCTTGCTAAATAATTACTTCATCAACTGTAATCTACAACAGTAGCTTCTCTACTGACTAGTCTGCGTCCCAAATGGCTATTCCCTATATACAGTGCATTTGGAAAGTATTCAGACCCCTTGACTTTTTCCACATTTTATTCTAAAATGATTAAATATATTTTTTTCCTCATCGATCGACACACAATACCCCATAATGACAAAGCAAAAACAGGTTTTTAGAAATTTTTGCAAATGTAAGAAAAATAACAAACAGAAATATCTTATTTACATAAGCATTCAGACCAATGTTTCATTGATCATCCTTGAGATGTTTCTACAACTTGATTAGAGTCCATCTGTGTAAATTCAATTGATTGGACATGATTTGGAAAGGCACCACACCTGTCTATATAAGGGCCC
>NC_036841.1:5765871-5770845 GCF_002910315.2 Salvelinus sp. IW2-2015 | reverse complement strand
TGTAAGATCCTGGGGTAAGGAATGATAGTCACCAGTTGAAGTATCCTGGGTAAGGAATGATAGTCACCAGTTGAAGTATCCTGGGGTAAGGAATTGATAGTCACCAGTTGAAGTATCCTGAGGTAAGCGAATGATAGTCACCAGTGAAAGTATTCTGGGTAAGGAATGATAGTCACCAGTTGAAGTATCCTGAGGTAAGGATTTAGTCACCAGTTGAAGTATCCTGAGGTAAGGATGATAGTCACCAGTTGATGTATTCTGAGGTAAGGAATGATAGTCACCAGTTGAAGTATCCTGGAGTAAGGAATGATAGTCACCAGTTGAAGTATCCTGAGGTAAGGAATGATAGTCACCAGTTGTAAGTATCCTGGGTAAGGAATGATAGTCACCAGTTGAATATCTGAGTAAGGAATGATAGTCACAGTGTGAAGTATCCTGAGTAAGGAATGATAGTCACCAGTTGAAGTATCCTGGGGTAAGGAATGATAGTAACCAGTTGAAGTATTCTGGGGTAAGGAATGATAGTCACCAGTTGATGTATCCTGAGGTAAGGAATGATAGTCACCAGTTGATGTATCCTGAGGTAAGGAATGATAGTCACCAGTTGAAGTATCCTTGGGTAAGGAAAGTGTTTTTGGTGTTTATGATATTTTACTGGATCACTAATACAATGGATTTTACTGAAGGGATAGAAGGATGGAGATGACTCTCATCCCTTGGGCTTTTCATATTTTAATTTCCTAAACAGAAGTAGGGCCCTTAGGCTCTTGTCAAAAGTAGTGCACTAGGGGGCCATTTGGCACACAGTACAGTAGTAATAGATCACAGAGTGATAGAGTCTAGGTTGGACAGGGTTGATGAGATATATATGGATATGGTGTTAGTGGTGATTGGCTAAGCTACCTGCTGGACTGTGCTGACAACACCCACCTGGAAAAGAGATGTTGGTGGAAATAATAAAAGTTATATTCTACTGTGAGGACCTAGTAGCTAAGATTTTCCTTTAGCACCTGGCGACAGACAGCAAGGAGGAGAGAGATTAGAATTTCCTGGCTGCTTGCCCAACCTGACCAACACACCAAAAGACTGACAGACCAAAAGACCGACAGACCAACTGACCGACAGACAATGCAACCGACACGACAGACAGACCAATTAACCAACATCCGACAGACAACACACAGACTGCCGCACACGAAACGCAGAGCCCCCCACCAACCGGACCCGACGAACGGACAGACAGACCAACCAAACACACAGACCAACCAACGGACAGACCAACCGACAGACATACCAACAACGGACAGACCAACCAACGGACAGACCAACCAACAGATAGACCAACCAACGGACAGACCAACCAATGGAACAACCGACAGACAACGCAACCAACAGACAGACCAACCAACGGACAGACCAACCGACAGACAGACCAACCGACAGACAGACCAACCAACAGACAGACCAACCAACGGACAGACCAACTGACGACATACCAACCAACCCAACAGACAGACCAACCAACAGACAGACCAACCAACGGACAGACAGACCAACCAAACGGATAGACCAACCAACGGACAGACCAACCAACGGACAGACAGACCAACCGGCGGACAGACACAGTTGACAGTGCATGTCAGAGCAAAAACCAAGCCATGAGGTCAAAGGAATCGTCTGTAGCGCTCTGAGACAGGATTGTGTCAAAGCACAGATCTGGGGAAGGGTAGCGAAACATTTCTGCAGCATTGAAGGTCAGGAATACAGTAGCTTCCATCATTCTTAAATGGAAGAAGTTTGGAACCACCAAGACACTTCCTAGAGCTGGCTGCCCGGCTAAACTGAGCAATCGGGGGAGAAGGGCCTTGGTCAGGAAKGTGACCAAGAACCCGATGGTCACKCTGACAGAGCTCTAGAGTTCCTCTGTGGAGATGGGAGAACCTTCCAGAAGGACAACCATCTCTGCAGCACTCCACCAACCAGGCCTTTATGGTAGAGTGGCCAGACAGAAGCCACTCCTCAGTAAAAGGCACATGACAGCCCGCTTGGAGTCTGCCAAAATGCACCTAAGGACTCTCAGACCATGAAAAACAAGATTCTCTGCTCTTATGAAACCAAGATTGAACTCTTTGGTCTGAATGCCAATCGTTAAGTCTGAAGGAAACCTTGCACCATCCCTACGGTGAAGCATGGTGGTGGCAGCATCAGGCTGTGGGGATGTTTTTTAGCAGCAGGGACTGGGAGACTAGTCAGGATCGAGGGAAAGATAAATGGAGCAAGGTACAGAGAGATCCTTGATGAAAACCTGCTCCAGAGCGCTCAGGACCTCAGACTGGGKCGAAGTTTCACCTTCCAAAAGGACAACGACCCTAAGCACACAGCCAAGGCAAAGCAGSTGTGGCTTTGGGATAAGTCTCTGAATGTCTTTGAGTGGCCCAGCCAGAGCCCGGACTTGAACCTGATCGAACATCTCTGGAGAGACCTGAAAATAGCTGTGCAGCGACGCTCCACATCCAACCTGACAGAGCTTGAGAGGATCTGCAGAGAAGAATGGGAGAAACTCCCTGAATACAGGTGTGCCAAGCTTGTAGTGTCATACCCAAGAAGGCTCAAGGCTGTAATCGCTGCCAAAGGTTMTTCAACAAAGTACTGAGTAAAGGGTTTGAATACGTACTGRATACTTATGTAAATGTGATATTTCCGTTTTGTTTTTWAAAAAATGTGATAAGATTTCTATAAACCTGTTTTTGCTTCATCATTATTGGGTATTGTGTGTAGATTGATGAGGAGGAAAAAACAATTTAATCCATTTTAGAATAAGGCTGTAACGTAACAAAATGTGGAAAAAGTCAAGGGGTCTGAAAACTTTCCGAATGCACTGTAGTGCACTACTTTTGACCAGGGCCCACACACTATATACTGTATTGTAGGGCATTGGGTGCCATTTATATAAGACACGGCTTAAATTTACTTAATAAGTGTTTTCAAGGGCCTTGGGATAATATATTTGAGAACTGAGGTAGGGAAACATTCACATCATCTGTCAGAAAGGATTATTGTGTTGGATTATGATGACAGTTAAATACAGTCAAATTAGACAAATATATATATTTTTTAAACCTTTTTTTCTCCACAATTTTGTTGGTTCCAATTGGTAGTTACAGACTTGTCTCATCGCTGCAACTCCCGTACGGACTCAGGAGTGGCGAAGGTCGAGAGCCGTGCTTCCCCACGAAACACAACCCAACCAAGCCACACTGCTTCTTGACACAATGCCCACTTAAACCAGAAGCCAGCCGCACCAATGTGTCAGAGAAAACACCGTACACTTGGCAACCGTGCCAGCGTGCACTGCGCCCGGCCCGCCACAGGAATCGCTAGTGTGCGATGGGACAAGGACATCCCTGCTGGCCAAACCCTCCCCTAACCCGGACGACGCTGGGCCAATAGTGTGCCGGCCCATGGGTCTCCCGGTCGCGGCCGGCTGCGACAGAGCCTGTACTCAAACCCAGAATTTCTAGTGGCACAGCTAGCACTGCGATGCAGTGCCTTAGACCACTGCACCACTCGGGAGGCCTAGACAAATATATATTAACGGCTTTACACATACAGTTGAAGTCGGAAGTTTACATACACCTTAGCCAAATACATTTAAACTCAGTTTTTCACAATTCCTGACATTTAATCCTAGTAAAAAGTCCCTGTCTTAGGTCAGTTAGGATCACCACTTTATTTTAAGAATGTGAAATGTCAGAATAATAGTGGAGAGAATGATGTATTCCAGCTTTTATTTCTTTCATCACATTCCCAGATGGTCAGAAGTGTACATACACTCAATTAGTACCTTCACTGCAATTTTTAAACGCCTGCAGTACCATGTTATACGATAGAATGATACACAATAGTAGCTCGCATAGTTTTGATGGGACAACAGTGCCACATATGTGGGTGTCCTTGCACAAGCGCAGCCGTTATAGACTGCAGGAACCTGCGTCAGACGAAGTGAGACGCTGTTACTGTCTCTAGAGATGATCGCACTTTGGTGCGAAAAGGCTGTAAATGTCAATCTTCCAATAACACAGAGACAAAGGGATCGTTGTGTGACGTATGCATGGAGAAACAGGCACAAAGTATCTATACCCAGTAAAACCATCCTTTGGTCGACATAACATGAAAGGCGCCACGCCTAGAACAGAAGCCATTCTTCCAAAAACCGCCATAAGAACAAAGCCTAGGAACGTACGGTTGCAACATGCACAGATGGGGACAAAGACGTGTTACTTTTTGGAGAAATGTCTCTGTCTATTGTAACAAAAAATAAGAATTTGTTTGGGCCAGTTAATAGTCCAATGCATGTATGTCGTATGGAGCAGCGAATACAGCGGGAGGCTTTGCAAGCGAAAGAATCACCTCTGCACCAACCGTGTGAGAATGCACAGGGTGGTGGATCATTTGTGTGGGTGGCGTTCTGACTGCAGGACGAGGAGCTGGTGCTGCTTTCACAAAATATAGTATTGCATTCATGGGAAGGATGAAAATGTGTGTGATATATTGAAGTCAACATCTCGAGATCCAGTCAGGAGGATGTTAAAGCTTGCGTCGAAATGTGGCTGTCCAGATGGAAGATTAAGCCCCAGCAGATACTTCCAAAGTTGTGGCAAAATGGCTTCAGGATCAAACAAAGTCACACGTTATTTGGAGTGGGCAACTACCAAACCACAATTGCATTTTATTCGATTGCCAAACAATATTCCCTGACCATCAAAATCACTGGACACAGATACGTGAGTAGCAGACTGAAAAGGGTGTGCGAGCAAGGAGGCCCTACAACCTGACTAAGTTACACCAGCCTCTGGTGCAGGAAGGAATGGGGCACATTCAGCTCCCACACTTATTCTGTGGGAGAAAGCTTGTGGAGGCTACTCGAAGAACGTTTGAGCCCCGATCTAATACATTGTAAAGGCAATGCTACAA